>NC_142808.1:44625191-44797460 GCF_049724085.1 Artemia sp. Qi Xiang Cuo | reverse complement strand
GATTGCTATGGCGGTGTCAGAATAACATGGTCCTATGGCGGTGTCAGAATAACATGGTCCTATGCCGGTGTCAGAATTCAATACGAGCATTCTACTAACATGCATGTCCTATTTAAGATTATTTGAAATTGTGACACCAAGGAGTTTAACATGTTTCACAAGCATTTCGGGTGGGATAGGGTCAAGGAAAGCGGGAGTGGATTTCAAAAAAATTATCGTCATTATATTTGATTTGGTGGAATTTACTTTCATCTTCATGTTCTTAGCATCATCTGAAATGTGGGTTAGGATTTTAATGGGGTCACTTTTAGCATTCCTGTGACACACCTCAAGGATCGACAAGTCATCCACGTATTTCCACCTTTGGGAAAAATCCCTACCAATATCGTTAATCATGACAAGAAATAAAAGTGGTCCCAATAAGGTTCCTTGAGGAATTCCACAATATATAGGGAGGAGGTTAGAGAAAATATTTTTGTATTTAACAACTTGAGATCTATTCGAAAGAAACCATATAACAATATTTACTAACAGAGGATCAAGTTCAAAGTTAACCAGTAGTGAACGAATTAGGATGGTATGGTCAACCAGGTCAAAAGCTTTTTGAAAATCAACTAAGACAAGTTTCAGCCAAACATTTGGTTTATCAAGGTTACTTACGATGGTATGCATTAAGTGCACATGTGTGGTGGAATGCAATGGGTGGTGGAAGTTTTCCTTAAGTTACCAAACTGCTGGGTGTCAATACTCGGACAAATAATATCCCTAAGCCAGTCACAGAGGAAACTTTCATAAAGTTTGGCGAAAACTGAAGTGAGTGTAATGGGGCGAATGTTGGCGAAAGTCAGACTGGTGCATTTTTTGGGACAGGTGTTATAAAACCTTGTTTCCAGCAACTTGGGAATTTACCGAATTTTGTGATGTGGTTGAAAATATTTGATAAAGGGTGAGCAATTTTGTCTGAAAAGGCTTTAATTAAGTCAACAGGGATGTCCAAGGGACAAATACTTGATTTTCTAAGCTTTAGAATTTTATTTATAACTTCAGAGGGAGAAATAAAGCGAAAGCAAGTAATTGGAGAAGCGGTCGTACTTGAGCCAGTGAAAGGGGGGAGACTTTGCACGATGGAAGCAAGGTACAAGTTTAATTCATTGGCCGTCTTATTAGGGGGTTCAGGGAGATAAAAATCAACCTCGGAAGGACTTTTTCCGCATATTTCTTTAGTTTTTCAAGCTTGGGCTTGTTAGAACATAGATCTTTGACTTTACTGTTATAATAATTAGAAGCTGCTTTGCTTAATTTTTTCTTTAGGAACTTCCTTAGACTATTAGCCTCAGTAATACGACCTGCTTTGAAAAAATTGATTTTTTTTTCTTATAAGTTTTTTAAAAGACTCAGTAACATAAGGCTTATCTGTAGAACACGTTTTAAATTTTTTCTCAGGGAACTGGGATTCATAATTACTCAATAAATTTTAGAGGGACAGAGCCATGTAGTCAACGTCATTTGTTTGATACACAGTGGACCAATTTTCAGTAGTAATCCAGGAGCCAAAATTGAAAAGTCCTGAGTCAGTGTGAGGTCTATAAGTGGTTTCAGTTATAGAAAATGACTGTTTAACTTTAGCCAGCGGAGATAGGAAAAGGCTAAAGTGGTAACTACCCCCTAGAAGGGGCAGAGTGGAGACGGGATTGTAAAACTTCGAAAGATTAGTGCAAATTAAATCAAGAGTAGTATTGCCTTTTGTAGTAGGGACATTAACGACCTGTTTTAAATTAAAAGCATTACATGTAGAATCAAGTCTTATATCGTTTGCGTCAGTAGAGATGCCATAATATCTCCGATCACTCACCCCTGCTGCCACCTATAACTTTTTTTACATAGTTTAATGAGGACAGGGTCAATGACCTCTTTCTCAATGGTCTCTTTCTCCAGGTGTGTTTTTGGCACGCTCTCAGCGAATGTTATGATCCAGAAATAGTATTTGTTGTTGTTTCCGAGGCAAATGTCAAGGTCAATGTTGTTGTTGTTGTTGTAAGTGCACGCTCTCAGCGAATGTCAAGGTCGATGTTGTTGTTGTTTCCGAGGCAAATGTCAAGGTCGATGTTGTTGTTGTTGTTGTAAGTGCAGGCTCTCAGCGAATGTTATGATCCTGAAATAGTATATGTTGTTGTTGCTCTAGCCAAATGCTATGAGTTTCTCGGAAACAGTTAGATCACGTGTTTCCTTCTCAGCCAATCAGCGGGCTTGTTTACATATTAGCGTCAGAGGGAATATAAGGAACGGATTTTTGTTAAATTTTTATTAGTCTGTGAATAGAATTCAAAGGAGTAAGAAGAATAAGAGTTGGACTTAACTCATTTGGATATATATTTGTGATGATGATGAGTGGAATGTTTACCCTCTTAGAAGTTGAAAGTGGAGTTGATGGTAATAATACAAAAGCACCAAACATTGCAGTGGAAATTACGAAAGGATTGCGGCTTTGTCTGGAATGGGATGCAGTATATGCAAGATATGTGATATCCTTGATCAAATTTAAAATGGAAGATCAATTATGTTTCGCTGCAAAAGTTGATATAGCACATGTGAATAGACTTCAATGTTCTTAAAACGTATTGTTGAAATATGTTGAAGATAATAAACTCAATCCCTAGTTTACATGCATATTTTTATTGTTATTCCTGTAACTATTCAATAAAATTGTTTTGAAATCAAAAATGTTCTATTTCTATTCTAGCTATAGTTAATGAATAATTGTCAGTTTACAGTCGGCAGTCGGAGTACAAGGATCGAAAAATGAATAATTTTGAGAAATAGAGGATTAGATCAAATCTAGTGTTTATGGAAAAACATTTGATTTTGGATGATGATTTTCTCGCGTTATCTCTTCAACGCAGGATGTTCTCTCTCAGGGAACACTTGACAATATAATGAAAACTGATTCTTCCCCATTGGGCTATTGTGTGTTAAACTTTTAAAATGTGATTCAAATGCTTATGCTCAATTTATTGATATATTGATCACGACTCGGCAGAATGATATTGCGGATATACTTTGATTGCCAATGTAGATGGCTCCTTCTCCAAAAGAGGTAGAGTCAAAGAGTTACTCCTCTCCCCTATTCCTCCACCTTGAATTTACGGAGTGAGGACGATCAGTTTCGTTTTAGCTGTGAGTGAGTTGACATCGGAAACCAAAATGTTCTATATATGTCCATTGTGCATGTACACTCTTGGCAGTTGGACTCAGTATGAGAATTGTACAATTATTGATGACTATAGTGAAAAGTGTAAATTATGTAATCCTTGTAAATTACATTGAGGCTATACAGTACAAATTAAAGGATGTAATTCATGTCTTGAAGAGGTATGTGACTCTCACCCTAGAGGGCACATGTGCTCCAATTGTCACTATGATAAATGTGATCAGTAGGAGAATACTTACCCCGCTATGATTGGAAAGAATCCCAAACGTGATTTTAGTTTATTTCTACGAGATTGGTATCGTCGTGGATTTAAATTATTCTGGGAAGAGGAATCTGGTCTACGATTAAAATGTTGGGGTAACAAAAAAATCTGGTTTCTACGTAATCGTTGTGATGACACTGCCTATTATGACTATAAACCCAGTGATTTTTATTTGGCAGTTACCGAATGTGATTCACCATTTGAAAACATTGTATGTGATATTGCTTCAAATAGACAGATTGAAACTCGTGAATTTCATAATATGAATGCAAATAGTATCATTGACTATACAAAGAGATATGACAAGAGTGAAGTTACATTGTCCTGTACAAAATGTGACCCTGACTTTGCAGTCAATCAAGATCAATATACAGTGAATCCAAATGATTTACCAGCATTAGTAGTTCACGACAGTTGCCTATACATCGAAGATGAAGAAATCTAAAAGTGAAGATTTAAAGACATTGTTGTATATATATGCATTTTATTAATAAACAAATTCACAAACATTTTTTAAGCACTTTACTCTTAGGGCACTGAAATCAATACTGTATAGGTCTGAGAGGATATTTTCCACTAGAAAGTCGTTCAAACGGGGATTGTCACTATAAATGTGGAGAAACTGCTTGTAAGTATAGCCACGGCATCGGAACACAAAATATAGTAGCGCATGGAAGCCACAGCTTTTAGTCGTTAGATCCTGCACCCTCTTCTGATTTTGAATAATAGTTTTCCCACTGCTCTCAATATATTTGCTGATGTGGGGTGTGTAGAATGTATAGGGTAGGCCAAGAGGATAAAAAAATTCGATATTCTTCATTATTTGATAGATGCACAGCCAATGACTCGCCAGCACAGTCGATGGACTGCTATTAACAATAATCAAGGTATTGTTGACACTTTGAATTTTTCCAAGATAGTCTGAGGGCAGACAATAGGATTTGTACTGAGACCTGTAGGGATCCATATTAAATACACTGATTATTTGACTGGTGTTCATGGGGCCAAGTCTAGTAGAACACTACCTTCGGGAGTGATTTCCCAATAGGTTTCATATTGATTTAGTGAGATTAGTGCAACACTCTCAGCCAATGGGTCGGCAAATGTACACTCTAAACGTACAGTCCCCGTACGTACTATACTCACATCCTGAGTCCCAGACAAATCCAATACAATGATGCCATATGTTTTAGCAAACATATCTTCGGTTATACCATTTTCAAATAGTTGCGAATCATGATCTAGGGTTTGCATGGTCAACTCATACAATGTTCTATAGGATTTATCAAAAGATAGATTGTAGAGTGGGATACCATTTACTTTACACACAAGAGATGAAAGTCCAAACATCTTGAATCTATGTGGGCATTCAGTCCATGATCCTATTGCACTGGCACTTTTCACAAATGCCAAAGCCAATTTCGAGGGGATTTCGCCATTGATAAAGGATGAATCGGTGAAGGTGCGTGACCCCACGGCAATATGACGTTGATTGGTGATTGTATGAGGAACAAGTAGTTTAATATTATTTCCATTGGCTCTCAGTTTTTCCACGGCCAAAGCAACAGATCTCATAACCTGCTGTTTGCGTACATGAAGTATTGCTGAGGTGAGGGAGAGACTTACATCGGGATTACCATCAGGTTCGTTTCTCAATATGAAATTGGATGGTGCAAGAGTTAATTTTATATCAACTTTAACATTGGGTGGCAACCATTGGGGTTTATTAAATATTTCATGATATATTTTACAAACTAGATGTAAATCACTAGTTGTAACATTTTTAAGTGCATCTGTACTATCAGTATTAGTAATATATTCATATCCTTTGGAGGCACCTCTCAATTCCTTGTATGACTTGGGCGTCATCAACGTGAATGGCATATAGCATGCATAGTTGGATAAATTGTTGCTTGTGCTAACCAGCGTACCGTTGATGTAGACACTAATTTGACGAAATAAATTATGTAGTATATAAATTTTCATAGGATATCCCATCGGCCCGAATTGGCATTGTATTATCGGATTTCCGGAATTTCATTTGCAAATCTATAAATGTGGATGATAAATCTATGAAGTCGTCTTCATTGGACTAAATTTGTAAGTGGATATCGACGGAGAGGGGGTGTTGGGGATAAACGTGTTCATTGTATTCATGCTTGACACTCACATCAACATTTTCGGCATTGAATAGATTCAATGAGGCGGAGAGTGAAGGTTGTGACTCTTTATTCGGCATGTATGACATTTTAATAGAAGAAATCAAGTTTCGATCTAACAATTTTATTCTTGGGGCTTCTGGTTACACTACGTATCGGCTTTTTCCTTCTTTTCTTCGACAAAAGGGATGTCTTTCGCTTCCGACCTGATTAGAGACTGATGAGTGATGCATTGTTTCTTAACCTTTTTAAACCTTTACCATTCTGTTTTAATTTCTCGCCAAGGGTTCGCGCACTGGACTTAAGATTTTCCGTGGCGCTTTTTTTAAAATCCTTGCCAGAGCCCCAATCGTATAGTGTAGAGGATGCAAAATCTGTCGCAGCCGGTACAAGATATTTTCTAGCCAGTGGTAGTGAAGAGCGAAACAGCTTAGCAAACCAGCTGCCAAGACCATACTAAAAAGAGGTTTACAAAAAGTATGGATGGAGCTGATTCTTGTTTTTGTGAAGCGAATTTAGGATTCTTTCTGATCAGTGTAGGATCAGTAGTCTCCCACTGATTAAATGTATCATGGAGACAATTAGTACATATAGGCCCGCTTTGCGCCGAATCAAACACCACTTCAAGGTGATAAATATATCACGCAATTTGCACATTGGAGCCCCCATTTACTATGCCAGAATTTTAAGATATGCTCCAATCATTATAGTCGTCTGTAGTTGTGCAATTCTCACATTGAGTCCAACTGCCAAGAGTGTACATGCACAATGGACATATATAGAACATTTTGGTTTCCGATGTCAACTCTCTCCCAGCTAAAATGAAACTGAGCGTCCTCACTCCATAAATTCAAGGTGGAGGAATGGGGGAGAGGAGTAACTCTGTAACGTTACCTCTTTCGAATGAGGGAGGAGCCATCTACATTGGCAATGAAAGTATATCCACAATATGATTCTGACGTGTCGTGATCAATATGTCGATAAATTGAGTATAAGCATTTGAATCGCATTTTAAAAGTTTAACATACAATAATCCAATGGCGGAGAATCAGTTTTCATTATATTGTCAAGTGTTCCCCGAATGAATATCTTGCGTTGAAGATATAACTTGAGAAAATCATCATCCAAAATCAAATGTTTTTCCATAAACACTAGATTTGATCTAAGTCTCTCTTTCTCAAATTTATTCATTTTTCAATCCTTTCACTCTGACTGCTGACTCTAGACTGAGCCTGATTCGTTAGCCCTAACCAGAAAAGAAATGGAACATTTTCGATTTCGAAACAATTTTATTGAATAATTATAACAATAACAATAATAGTATGCATGTACAATTAGCGATAGAGTTTATTGTCTTCAATATGTTTCAATAATGCACTTAAAGCACATTGAAGTCTATTCACATGTGCTATATCAACTTTTGCAGCGAAACATAATTGATCTTCCATTTTAAACTTGCTCAAGGATATCACTTATCTTGCATATGCTACATCTCATTCCAGACAAAGCCGCAATCCTTTCGTAATTTCTACCGCAATATTTGGTGCTCTTGTATTATTATCTTCAACTCCACTTTCTACTTCTAAGAGGGTAAACATTCCACTAATCATCAACACAAATATATATCCAAATGAGTAAAGTCAAACTGTTCTTCTTCTCACTCCTTTGAACTATAGCAAAAATCCTTTCCTTATATTCACCCCGTCACTACTATGTAAACAAAGCCCTCTGATTGGCTGAGAAGGAAACACGTGATCTAACTGTTTCCTAGAAACTCATAACATTTGGCTCGAGCAACAATAACATATACTATTTCTGGATCATTATATTCCCCGAGAGCATGCACTTACAACAACAACAACAACATCGACCTTGACATTTGCCTCGGAAACAACAACAACATTGACCTTGACATTCGCTGAGAGCGTGCACTTACAACAACAACAACAACATTGACCTTGACATTTGCCTCGGAAACAACAACAAATACTATTTCTGGATCATAACATTCGCTGAGAGCGTGCCAAAAACACACCTGGAGAGAGACCATTGAGAAAGAGGTCATTGACCCTGTCCTCATTAAACTATGTAAAAAAGTTATAGGTGGCAGCAGGGGTGAGCGATCGGAGATATTATGGCATCTCTACTTGCGTCACCCATCAGGAAAATTCCTGCACTTGGGTATTTTGATAGTACAAAGTCAGCACTTGCATGTAATTTTTTGATAAAATTTATTTTGTCAGCGGATCTCTGATTAGGGGAGTAATAAAAACAACATAGGACAATTAAATTGAAAGGACGCGGCAAGACTTCAGGTCGAACACACACCCACATAATCTCATCAAAGGGAGCGAGACACGGAATTGATATTCCACTTGGGTACAAGTCATTACGGACAAAGAATAGAATTCCGCCACCTTTCTTACCCAGAGGGTGGTGTTCTGGTCTGAGTTTAATAAACTGAGAAAAATTGTTAATCTTTAACATGTGAAAATTTTAGGCTTGAACTTCAGTAATAGCAATTAGATATAATCTATATATTTTAGAAAGGGTGTCTAATTCATTAAGTTTTTCAAAGTCATGGCTTTCAGTATTGCTCAACAAGTGTTTAGGGAAACTAAAGAGACTTGTGACAGTACCGTTTTTACACTTTACTTTTTTATATATCACAGATGGGGTCAGGGCTTCTGGCGGAATTCTTGACGGGGGCTAAACTTGGATAGTGAGAACAAGGGACAGGGGGATCAAATACATCTTCTTCAAATACAATTGCAGTTGATTGAGCAGGTACTAGCGGAGACTCTAAACAGCGGTTGAGTTTGGGGTGAACTGGAGGAATCAAGAGAGATGAGGTTATTTTTGCAGGAGAATGGTACGAAGAGTTCACGTTGAGTGGGTACGTAAGGTGGTGGGGAATGATAGGTGGAAGGGTAGGAAAAGGTTGGAAAGCAGCTGGCGGGTGGAGAAGGTTAATCTTGGAAAAAGAAGGAAGGGGGGAGAAAAGTGAAGAGGGAGACTAGGGTATGATTGGGATAGGTACTCGATTGGTCAGAACTGGATGGCTCGTGGGCTTTCTTGTGTGTGAGCGATGGTCTAAAAAATATTTAGTAGGATTAGCAGAATTTAGATGACCTCTGGGTAGTCCAGTTTTGGGAACCTACTACGACTCTTAATGGGCAATTTGATATGATGTTTTGCACAGCCAAAGCATCTTCCACTTGAAAATTGTTTATAGATATCAACATGGGGGTATTTGCACAGATTATTTATACAACGGCTAAAAACATGAAGCTTAAAAATGTGTAGATATCTACAATTACTAGCCAAACGTGTACTGTCTAAAAATCTATAGCACACATTAGGATCATTGCACTCAAGATCACAGAACTCTTTTATGAATATATGATTGCATTGGGTGAGAATTTCCGCTTGTAAGTTTGACATCATTGTCAATTTTTAAAGATGTGTTATGACGACTGGATTTCAAGAATAAATTATCTTCAGTTAAAACAAGGTCAGAAGGATTAGTTTGCGTAACCTTGCTAATCCCCTGAAAAAATTCTGACGAGGGAAGTTCACTAGCACTTGCTTGATTACATATAGTGACGTTTTCAGGTTCAAAGGAATTTACAGTTTTTACGCAACTTTGGATAATGCATATTTGGGCTAGAAGTATCAGCTGAAGGAGAAACATTTAGCGATATAGGAGAGTTTAATGCATGTATAGTATCAACAATTGGTAGCTGAAAACCGAATTATAACATTTTGATTTCATTGTCCTTAAAAAGATCACTTTTCTAACGTTCGTAATGATCAGATAAACTATCATAAAGAAATTCAGGATTAGTAATCCGTTTCCTGAGATTTATGATATCCGCGTCTTTTTTAAGGCAATCTTCACAGGTATGGGGCTCGAAGACACTAGCCGTTTTTGCAATGCCTGCCGATTCACCTTTACTGGAACAATAGATTTGGAGGGTAATTTGGGATTAATGGGTTGTGGTTATTTCTCCAGAATAAATCCATCTATCAGAAATACTTTCGATATTACCCTAAATGCGTGGCATAACAGAGGGCTGTGCAACGCTATTTTCAAAGATTACTTCAAATTGTTCTTCGTTGTATATAGTTCGATATTAATCATTCAAAGCAATGGTGGATCTCAAAGTGTTGATTTTATGAACCTCTTCTGGTTTAAAGTAAATGTAATTAATCGCATCGTTTTCCCCCAAACCCATCCGACAAAAATTTTGAGATAGTAATTTTGTTAAAAATAGTTCAAACATCAGATAATAAAAACTCCGATGTTGACACAAACCCATTTTTTTTCAATTTGATATTGTTACTTTGATACCAGTTTTGATACTTTGATGAATATTTGATTTTTTTAAGTAAGTTTGATTTTGAATTAAAGAATTTTTAAAAACTTGTTTTGCAATCGAAAGCGAACTAGAATTAATTTAAAAAAACTTTACGAAAAATAGGCTTTTCAAAGAAATGTAAAGGCCATTTTAAACTTAAGCTCAGCAGATGCAAATACCTTTTAAAATTTAAACTCAAAACGACCAGAGATTACTATTATAGAATAAATGAAACCCAAAACGAACAGAAATTAAATAAACAATCAAAGCAAAAACATACAGCAAGTAATAATATAAATGAATAAATAGATCTTAAAGCGAGTAATGCATAGATTGAGTATAAAATTCAAGCTTAAAACGAAAAAAAAAATGCCTATTGAAGTGTAAATGAAACTTAAAATGAACAGAAATTACATAAACTATCAATGCAAACAAACACACAATAGATATTAATGTAAATTAATAAATAAATCTTAGAACGAGTGAAACTTAAATTGAATATGCTAAATCAAGCTTGAAACGAACAAAAATCACTACAAACAAGAGTTTGTGTATAACCTCCTTCTCTCTCTGTAAAAATTTGAAACCGACTGCGTCATTGGGGCTTTACTGAAAACTATATGCGTCTTGAACAGTCTTGGAAAATATAAACAACCTCAAATTGAATATTTGATGTATAATGATATTAATTGTTGAAAGATCCATCAATTCAAGAAATTATTTCACTGTAATTGTATTTTTATTTTCAATGCTGTAAGAACTGGAAAAGAAAATATTTGTAATATAATCCGTGTTCAGTTAAGCACCAATGACGCAGTGGGCTTTTGGTTTTTATTTACAGTTAGGAAAGGAGGCAGTATCCAAACACTTGTTTGTAGTGAAACTATATTCGTCTTTAACAACTGTAAAAAGAGCTAGTAAATTAAACTGAGTATTTGATGTATAATGATATTAATTGCTGAAAGCTCATCAGTTCAAAATGTTACTATAATTTTAATGTTTATTTTCAATATTAAGTACAAAAGAAAATATTTGTCATAAAATTGGTTTTCAGTTTTAGATTCAGGTGTTCGTTTTAGATTCTCTAATTGGTCAACACTGATCGAAATATCTAAAAAGCCAATTTGTTCTAAATTGTCAAAACTTCCGATAACTCAGACTTATATATCCGTGGTGCCTCGCCCGCAACAGACCCTGGGGCAAGAATTGTAAATTATGCAATTTATCGATTGTTTCCATGTAGCAAATATCATTGAGAAAGCAGGGGGCTGTTTGGTCCTGGGTATGTTTGGTCAAGTAAAGAACGATGTTGGCACAATGTATTTTTTTTCCAGACCAGGGCACTTTGTCTCGAAGGAGTTGTCGTAGAAACTTCGAAAAGGGCTCATTTGATTGGAAATTGGAATGGCTAGTGCCCTTTTTAATAGTCAAAAGTGATTGGAAGGCAACTAACAACCCATCCACACCCACCATTTCCCCAAATACATCCAATCAAAATTTTGAGACAGCCATTTGGTTCAATGTAGTTGATTTCCAGATAGAAATTATGTTTTCGGGGAAGATACTCCCCCACAGCCCTCAGGGCAAGGGTTGTTACCCATAAGTTATGCCCTGGGGACATATAAGGTTTTTATAGAAAGCTTTGTCGTAGAAACTTCAAAAAGGGCTCATTTGATTTGAAATTCAATGGGCTAGTGCCCTTTTTAATAGTCGAAAGTGATTGTAGGGCGACTAACCCCTCTCTCATGCCTACTTTTTCCCCAAACACGTCCAATCAAAATTTTGAGATAGCCATTTTGTTAAACGTAGTTGAAAGTTCTGGAAACTAGGTCTTTGAGAATGACAACCCCCCCCCTCCACAGCTCACAGAGCAAGGGTTGTAAGTTATGCCCTGAGGGCACATAAGGTTTTTATAGAAAGCGTTGTCGTAGAAACTTCAAAAAGGGCTCATTAGCTTGGAAAATTGAAATGGCTAGTGCTCTTTTTAACACTCAAAAGGGATTGGAAAGCAACTAACGCCTCTTCCACGCCCATAACTTCCCCAAACATATCCAATCAAAATTTTGATATATCCAATTTTTTTAACACAGCTGAAAGTTTTGGAAATTATATATTTGAGCATGATACTCCCCCAACAGTCTTCAGGGCAAGGGTTATAAGTTATGCCCTGGGGGCATATAAGGTTTTATTGAAAGCATTGTCGTAGAAACTTGCAAAAGGGCTCATTGAATTGAAAATCCAAAGGGCTAGTGCCCTTTTTAATTGTCGAAAGTGATTGGGGGACAACTAACCCCCCTCTCACTTCTATAATTTCCCCAAACACATCCAATCAAAATTTTGAGCTCTCTATTTTGTTCAATATATTTGAAAGGTTTGCAAATTATGTCTATGAGGATAACACTCCCACTAAAGCCCTCAGGGCAAGGGTTGTAATTTATGCCCTGGGTGAACTAAATGTTCATATAGAAAGCGTTGTCGTAAAAACTTCAAAAGGGCTTACTCGATTGGAAATTGAAAGGGCTAGTGCCCTTTTTTACATTTGAAAGTGTTTGGAGGGTAACTAACCCTCCTCCCACGCCAACTATTTTCCCATAAACATTCAATCAAAATTCTGAGATATTAATTTTGTTCAACGTAGTTAAAAATTCTGGAAATTAGGTCTTTTAGGATGATAACCACCCTCAGAGGCCCCAGGGTAAGGATTGTAAGGTATACCCTGGGGTCTTATAAGGTTTTATTGAAAGTGTTCCTGTAGAAACTTAAAAAAAAACTCATTTGATTGGCAATTGAAAAGGCTAGTGCCCTTTTTAATTGTCGAAAGTGATTGGAGAGCAACTAACCCTCGTCTCACGCCCATCATTTCCCCAAACACATCTAATTAAAATTTTGAGGTAGACATTTTCTTCAACGTAGTTGAAAGTTCTGGAAATTATGATTTTGAGGATAAAAAAACCCCCAAACCCCTCAAAGCAAGGGTTGTAAGTTATGCCCTGGGGGCATATAAGGTTTTTATAGAAGGCGTTTTCGTAGAGACTTCAAAAAGGGCTCCTTTCATTTGAAATTGAAAGGGCTAGTGCCCTTTTTAATAGTCGAAAGTGATTGGAGGGCAACTAACCCCCCTCTCACGCCCACCATTTCCCCAAACACATCCAATTAAAATTTTGAGATAGACTTCGATTTGAAATTTAATTTTTAATAGTCGAAAATGATTGGAGGGCAACTAACCCCCCTCTCACGCCCACCATTTCCCCAAACACATTCAATCAAAATTTTGAGATAGGCTTCGATTAGAAATTGAAAGGACTAGTGCCCTTTTTAATAGTTGAAAATGATTGGAGAGCAACTAACCCTCCTCTCACGCCCACCATTTCCCCAAACACATCCAATCAAAATTTTGAGATAGCCATTTTGTTCCACGTAGTTGAAAGCTCTGGAAAATAGGTTTCTTAGGATGACCACCCCCTCCCCCCCCACAGCCTTCAAGGCAATGGTTGTAAGGTATGCCCTGGGGGTATATAAGGTCTTTTCTAGAAAATGTTGTCGTAGAAACTTCGAAAAAGGCTCATTTTGTTGGAAATTAAAAGGGCTAGTGCTCTTTTTAATAGACTAGTCAAACTGATTGGAGGGCAACTAACCCCCATCTCACGCCCACCATTTCCCCAGACACATCCAATCAAAATTTTTAGATAGCCATTTTTTTTAACGTAGTTGAAAGTTCTGGATATTATGTCTTTGAGGATGCTACCCCCCACCCCTCAGGGTGAGGGTTGTAAGTTATGCCCTGGAGGCATATAAGGCATTTATAGAGAGCGTTGTCATAGAAACTTCGAAAACTTCAAAGGGCTAGTGCCCTTTTTAATAGTCAAAAGGGATTGGAGGAAAACTAACACCCTTCCCACGCCCACCATTTCTCCAAAATTATCCAATCAAAATTTTGAGATAGCCATTTTGTTCAACGTAGTTGAAACGTCTGGAAATTGTGTCTTAAAATGACACTCCCCCAACAGCCCTTAGCGCAAGGGTTGTAAGTTATGGCCTGGGGGAGGGTAAGTTGATATGGACAGTTTTGTTGGAGAAACTCCGGACTTGGCTCATTCAATTGGAAATTAAAGGTGATAGTGCCGTATTTATTAGTCAAAAGTAAATGGAGGGCAACTAACGCCCCTCTGAAACCCGCAATTTTCCCAAATACATCCAATAAGAATTTTGAGATAGACATATTGTTCAACGCAGTTGAAAGTTCTGGAAATTAAGTCTTTGCCAGCGTTGTCGTAGAAACTTCAAAAAGGACTCATTCAGTTCGGAATTGAGAGGACTAGTGCCCTTATTAATAGTCAAAAGCGATCGGAGGGTGAATGCACCCCCCCCCGTACCCAGCATTTCCCCAAACACTGCTGATCAACATTTTAATCTAGCAATTTTGTTGAACGTAGTTGAAGATTCTGGAAATTATGTTTTTGAGTATGATAACCCCCACAGCCCCCAGGGCTAAGAATGTAAGTTATGCCCTGGGGGCATATAATGTCATATAGGAAGTATTGTCGTAAAAACCTCAAAAAGGGCTTTTTCGATTGGAAATTGAAAGGGCTATGGCCCTTTTTAATAATCGAAAATAATCAAAGGGAGAATCCCCCCCCCTACGCCCATCATTTCCGCAAACATTTTGATATGGCCATTTTGTTCAACATAGTTGAAAGATCTTGAAATTATGTTATTGAGGTTGACAACCCTTCCCTTCATAGCCCTCAGGACAAGGGTCGTAAGTTAAGCCCTTGGGGCATATAACGTTTTTATAGAAAGTTTTGTCATAGAAGCTTCAAGAAGGGCTCATTCGATTGGAAATTGAGAGAACTAGTGCCTGTTTTATTAGTCGAAAGTGATCAGAGCGCAAATGTCTCCCCCCACGACTATCGTTTCCCCAAACACTTCCAATAAAAATTTTGATGCAGCCATTTTGTTAAGCCATCAGAAAGGTTTGGCAATTATGTCTTTATGTCCCCCAGTCCTCAGAGCAAGGGTTGTAAGTTATACCGTCGGGACATATAGAAAGTGGGGTCATATAAACTTCGAAGGGGGCTCATTGGATTATTATTCAGACGCTCTAGTGCCCTTTCTAAGAGGCAAAGTGATCAGAGGGCAGCTACCCTCTCCTCCCTACACACACGTCATATTGGCCTGAAATGCATCTAATAGAAATATTGAGACAACCATTCTATTCAAAATAGTCTAAATATCACATAACAAGGATTTTGGGGTTGAAAAAAACCCCAGAGATTAGGGGCAAGGGTTGAAAGTTATGGCCAGGGGATATTAAAGGTTTTAAAGGAAGGGATGGTTGTTTAACTTCAGAAGAGGCTCATTCTTTCTCTATGAAAAAGACTATGTCTGTATAAAACGAACAGAAATTAATAAAAAAAAATTTTGCACAACATAAATTTTTAAAAAAAGGTGAAGAATTCTATTAATCCAAAGATGAACAAATACAGAATCAAATAATCTACCAAGGCTGTAAATACCACAAATCAGTATCAATAAATAAATGAAACCAAAGACAAACAGAAATTAAAATAAATAACAGTCAAACTCTAAACGAGCCGAAATTAATCTGAGTAGGGTTCTAAACCGTATGCTTTCTAAGAGCCCGAATAAAATTTGTACTTTACTGGAAATTTTTTTTTAAATGTTTTCACTTTTACAACTTTAAGAAATCAAAAATAAATTAAGATTTTAAGGAATAAATATCAGCATATCTATATTAAACTGACAATGCAGATTTTTTCAGTAAATTTATTTGAATTTTCTTCATTAAAGGACAAATTATATTCTGGCTTTTAGAAAGCATAGGGTTTAGAGCCCTACTCAGATTAATTTCTGCTCGTTTTCAGTTTGACTTATTTTAATTTCTATTTGTTTTAGCTCTCATTTATTAATTGACACTGATTTGTGGTAGTTGGCTTGGTAGATTATTTGATTCTATATTTGTTCATTTTTGGTTTAATGGAGTTCTTAACTTTTATTTTGAAAAACTTATTTTGTGCAAAAAGATTTTTTTATTAATAACAAAAAAGAGTGAAGGTATTACAGGGAAACTTCATGACGCTCTGACTATTTTGAAAAAAATGGCTAATTTTGATAGACTGCCTTTGGGAGAAGGGCAGCGTAAAAGGGCTTGGGAGAGTAAAACTTTCATTTTTTTACTGAATGAGCTCTTTCCTTATATCACGTTTCAGAAGCTTTTATTGAAAACCGCCAACAATTTCGTCATTTCAACACAAACTCTAAAGAGAGGTAATTTAATTGTATTAGGGCTTATTCTGGTGCACAAAACTAAACACAGTGAGTGGAGAGAAACAACACATCCCACAGAAATAAAAATACGTATATCATTAGATTGCGACAAAAAGTACTGGTCAAAACACTTCATACTTTTTTCTTTACATAGTATGATCAAATCAAAAAAATGTTAGTAACAAAGAAAGAAAAGTACGTTAGTATTAACTATTCGGTATGGTTTCTAAAAAAAGAAAAAATAAACAGTGTAACTCATCCTTCTTGTAAACTAAACACTTTACCAATAAAGTTCTTATTGCATTTGGAAAATTTATATCTGTTGAGCTTTTAAACTCGCTTCGAATTTAAGTCTGTCCAAAATAATGTGGAAAATAGAAGTTAGCATTATATTATATTATAAATAGAAGGCCTATGTTATAAATTAGCATATTGAATAGATTAATAGTATATTAAACATTATATTATAAATACAAGTGCAATAGAATTGCATATCCCAACAGAGTCAGCTTTGGGAAAATGTTTCAGTAAATACAAGCGTTCAGCGAAATGGTTTATGAATGATGATGAGTTAAAAGAATCGTTCCCCTCCATGGACTCAAGTTTTTTCTATTTTAAAGAGTTCTCAAAATCTTTGCTCCCCAGGAAATATTTGTCTCTCTTGAGGTAGAATTCTGCAAAACGTCCTCGAGTGGGACATAGCTATTCTGTTGATCCTCTTTTCATTCTAAGGACCAGGATAAAAAATAAAGTGTCGAAGTTTGCTGCAAAGTTTGCTTAGCTATTAGGCTATTAGGTTGAAACTTTCAGGGCATGATGAGGGAGATGCTCAGCTGATCAAAAGGTAATAGTATATACTACTATGCTTTAAAAAGAAATTCTTTGAGATTCAACAGTTTTTTTGTAATGTTTACCAACAAAAATCACATGAGGCTTTTCGTTAGTCGTGGAAAAAATTGAAGTTGAAATTATTAAGGACCTTATAAATGATTTCAAGCAAGTTTGTTTTCTTAGATTTTTGTCTTATTTTAGCCTTCTTTGTGCTGATATTTAATTAAGATGTATACTTTTTGGGCAAAATGTGAATGCGGATTGTCGTAAAAAATAAAACTTATCGCGCTAAGAATCATTGCAGCCAAATTTGATTTTCAACATTAAGCTCCGCTGGATAGGATTGATCCTTAAAGTTTTATGCTGATCAGACGAAAAAAAGTTTGGCCTACTTTGGTGTTCCACAAATCGACTCAATAATTTTGATTTCAATTTATTTTTCCTGATTCGTTTGGACCAATGGACATGCCCTTTAAGTTACTAGCGCATCAAATACAAACAAGTTTTGGCCTATTCAGTTGTCACAAATCAATACAACAATTTTCCCCATGTTCCAGGGAAACTTCAGTCATGAAGTTTCACTGTAATACCTTCACTCTTTTTTGCTATTAATAAAAAAAACTGTTCCAGGTGCCGCAGCACACATCGATCACAGCCCGTCTTTAGAATTGTTTTCTATTTTCATTAAGGCCTACACTGCCCTATCAATTTGTCCTGTAATCCAATAGCCATGAAGAAAAAAAAATCAGACGCTTAATGGGGTCAGTAGCCAAAATTATTTTCGGCTTGTGGGCAATTCTCCCATGGGATTTTTTTGGAATGAGGGGGGGGGCAGCCCCTCCTTTCAAGTCAAAAGTCAAGGTCAGTTTGCCCCTCTCCCAAGCATCCCTCGAAAATTTCAAATAAATCCCGATTCTAATTTGTTCTTGAAATAATGAAGATATGCGATTTTAATGATATGGGTACACAATGCTTCTTTTAGTCAACATCACTACTTAACCAGGAATTGATTTGTAGATCACCAGGCAACTTATATGTTTTTTTTTTTTATTTAAGTAACTATTTAACGCTGATTAGAAAAGAAGTACTGTATAGGCTTTTATTACAAAAATGTTTAGGTGAACCTGACAGAAAAGTACTGTAACCCTCCCTTCTGTCATCTGTACTCTCGCTCCAAGTGATAGCTTGAGTTCCATTTAACAACTCTAACACTCCCTCAAAGCTTAAGCTTGATAATCCAAACAAATACTGAGATATTGCACATACGCTAATTTCATTGCCTCGTGCCATATAGTGTCTTCTGACTTACCGTCAAACTTAAACGTAATTAAATTCTAATTGCCAAAGAAACTTCTAGCGTAAGATGGTTGAATCACCAGAGACGCAAAAATTTTAGAGTTCTTCTACCCCTCCCGCTTTTTCTTTTACCTTTAATTTTGGACTCTGAAGGCTCTTTGATTTCTTATTTTTACAAGTTAACGGTTAACGTACGCTTACCCCCTCTCACATCTCACAAAAAGGTTCCTGAAGGTTTCAGCTTGATGCCTGAACATAGAAAACTTGCCTGACTTTCGAAAAAGGGGAAAAACAACCCCCAAAAGTCAAGGAATTTATTGAAAACTGCACGATCAAATTCACCATACCGGTAGACCCCGGCGCTGTGCTGATGAAGGAAGACAGGCGGCGGCGGGCCCAAAAACCGCGCGCAACGCCGCGCCGCCGGTAGGATGTCGGCGGCGCGCCGTCGGCACGATTAAAGTTAACCGTAAACATTAATGTTTTCATCAGTCTTTCTCAAATCACAGCTTAAATTTACAACAGATTCGAGCCTATTCATGAGTTCAAAAATTCACAAGTCGCTGGCTGGAAACTGGTCTTTTTCGTTATTCATCAAGAGAAGTAGAAATCTGGTAGAAACGAAATGACTGTGGCGTTTCAGAACCCTTGCATAATACGAGTAGTTGAAGTATCTATTAGCTATGTATTCTTAACATAAATAATTATCAAAATTAGTAGTTTTTTCATCGAGCGTTACTGCATACAAAACTTCGAATACCATATCACAAAATTTGTCAGTTATCTGGTTAAAAACTTTGAATAAAACTTTAAACTTACAAGCTTAATTTTGTAATCATTCTCTTTGCCTATATCTATTTTGTCACCTTTAAAACAGTTGAAATGGGCGACTTTGATATTGATTGTTTTTTTTTTTTTTTTTGCTCTTTTGGATTCCTAAAAGGCCTTCTTGTATTAAAAACTGTTTTTTAATAACAACTTAAAAAAATATATTTTAAAGTTTTTTTTTGGCTCCTTTATAGAATATATGTCATGTAGGCTAAAGAAAGCTGAACTGCTGCTTTTTTATTGCTTTTGGCTGCTCTTTTGGATATTATTCATTTTTTCTTTTGGTGATTCATTCCAAGTTATAAACTGATAAATACCTAATATCAGTCAAATTATAAACTGCATTTAAAAGGAGTAAATTTATCAAATTGAAAAATACATGATGAACACTCCAGATGAGAATAGTACAATTACAATGAAACAAAAAACACTTAATGTTTTATTCGGAATGAAGAAAAATGAAGTGCCAGCTATTTTCTCAGGTGAAAATTGAATAGCTCATCCATTTTAAATGTAATTATATAAAATAATAAGCAGACTGAAGTATCTCCAGGAAGATGTTGAGATTTTCATCCTTGTTCGTCACTTTTAATCCAATTAAAATGTTAGGATACTTAGTGTCAGTTATTGAGTTTAAGCTTTGATTTTCAAACGCTCACAAAAATTACCAAATTTAAGAGAGTCACAACAATAAGTCACCTGTGGTCTAATTACTCAAAGACTCTTCTTTGATCCCCACCCAGGCTCAAAGCTTCTGCTGTGGTAATTTCCATGGAAATCTCCAAAGAGTTTCTTTTTAAAATAGTTTCCAAGCGTAGTTAGGGGTATTTAGCCTTTTTTGCTTTTCTTCAAAGCTTTGCATAAAATGTTATAATATCCTAAATGTTACATTTGTTATATTTGTGCATATATTTGGTAAGCTTTTGTGGGGTGATCGAATTTTTTAAACCACTGTAGATACGTAAGAACGTTGCAACATCTAGTACCTTGAGGTCATAAGACTGTCAAAGACTCCTCCGTGAACCTCCCAAATTGAAAGCTTTTATTATGACCTGGTCTTTTAATACAACTTGGGCACTGGACCAAGGGCGCCATTGTCACTCGAGCGCAACGGTAGGTGGTGATGTCGATATTCGTCACACCAATTCACACCAGGTGGCTTTCGTCACACCAATTCGTTTTAGTGTGAATCTGCCTGGTATTTATGAATGAATGTTTTCAAAGTAAACCCGTTTCATCAATAAGAAAAAAAACGGGTCGGACGCATATATCCCTTTCCCTTTGGACAATAAAACCATGCAAGTGCTGTATCAAGTATAACTCACGAAAATCTTGTTAATTTTTGTCAACTTTTCAACTTTTTGGCATCCCTGCTTTCAATAAAAAAAAAAAAATCAAGGTCCTATCACTCAAATATAAAAACTCCCTGCCCCCCCCCCCCTCTGGATACCGTCTCTGCTTTAAATAACAAAAAAAATTAACTTACTGGCACCCCTGCTTTCCAAAAAAAAATCGAGGCATTATTATTTAAATATGATAGCTCACTACCCCCCCCCCCCACTCTGGATACCACCTTGATAGGATGCCGTCTCTGCTTTAAATTTAAAAAAAACTTTTTGGGATCCCTGCTTTCAATAAAAAAAAATTCCACATATTACCATTTAAATGTAATACCTCCCTACCCCCCCCCCTCAGGATAACACCTTGATAGGTTAATGTCTAAGCATTCATTATAAAAACAATTTAATTAGCATTTAGCTAGGTCAATATTTGGTTCAAACGAACACTTAAGATAACGTTGAAAAGCTTAGTGATACTTGAAAAAAAAATTGAGGGAATGAGTAAAAGGATACAAAGACAACAACAAAAATATCAAAATTATTCAGATATACCTCAAAGTATTGGAAAACTGAGTCATTAATTTGCCGTGGCATTCAATAACATCCAAATAATCTAATTAAAAGGGAGCACACACAAAAGCTAAATTAGGCCAGTAGCCGATAAAAACTCGCAAAATACCCAAGACAATGAACAATTCCCAATGGGGGGCCCTGGGTCTATCAAAATATTTCAATGGTTTCCCGGGGAATTTGATACCACTTTCTTCTTTCTCCACTTTAAATGAAAAAAATAATTATCTTTTTGGCACCCCTGCTTTCAAAAAAAAATGAGGTATTATCATTTGAAAATGATAGCCCCCTATCCCCCCCCCTATAAGCAATAATTTATAATTTATTTATGAATCATATTTTTGAGGTAACTTCCGGTTCAATCTTTAATTCCCTAACCTTGTAGGCCTACATAGCTTAGTCCATAGCTAAATTTTGTCTCAATAGAACGGTTTTTTTTTGGGGGGGGGGAGTAAAAATGTTTCAGAAAGAAGATTGTATTTTCTATCAGGCGTTCATTAATTGAGTATTAAACATTAAGAAAATCTTATCTAAAAACAGCAAAAAAAAAAAAATCTGCACACTTACAATTCAGCTGTAGAAAGGATCTTTTGACTGTCAATCTCAAAATCCTGCTGAATTCTGAAGCTGTACAGTAGTGAATGCGTTCTACAATGCTATTCGACTTGAATACTAAACTATTAATTATGAGTAATGCAAGAAATTGTGATGTTGGATTTGCGGTCGGGACGGTTTTACTTCATTTCACAAGAAGGATACTTTTTGTCCACATATGTAGAAATGTGTACATTGCACTATTTGCAATTGCTTATTGCATCTGTCTGGTTTTTATGCAAAGTAATAAAAGAGACAAAAATTAATGAACAATAGAGTATTGAAGAATATGGTATGCAAATTAATATTTGGCAGGGTAAGTCACTGGTGATAAATCGCTAGGGGTGGCACCGTGATTGCGTGATTTTCGGGGATTTGGGGAACCGATTTTTTTTTCGGGGAAATACCCAAACATTCGGGGATAGTACAAGCCCTGCTTGATTTCTAATCAGGAAAATCGAAATACTAAACCACACGAGAAGGAATAGCTCCGACTTTGCGGTTGACGCAATAAAGAATTGCCGCAAAATTAATTTAAAGTCCACCGAACCCCTCTGCCGGCGGCGGCGCGCCTGTGGCGTTACGACACTTCGGCGGTGTCCGACCGGGCCTCTCGTTGGCGGCGTTCGGTTGATCTGCCGGCGCGGTGCCGGGGTCTACATACCAGAGAATCCTTCTGTAGAGGTTTCAAACTCCATCGTGCGAAAATGTAGAGTTTTGTATTTTTTTTCAAGAAGAAAGATCAAGAGTGTATGTTTATTTGTTGTTGTTTTCTCTTTGTTCTTCCCAGGGGTGATCTCATCGAACCAATGGCCCTAAAAGATAGGGAGATGGCTCATTCGAACGGACATTAAAAGTTCAATTGCAATTTTCAACTGACCAAAAACATTGAAGCGCAAATAGTCCTCCTCCCCCGTTCTTTTCCCCTAAAGTTGCGCCATCAAAATTTTAGGTAACCTCTTTGTTAAGCATAGTTGAAAGATCCAATTACTGGGTTATGTACTGGAGAAACTCTGCATGGAGGAATTATCAGCAGGAGAATTTCTCCGTGAGTAAATTTTCTGCGGGAGGATTTTTCCATTAGAAGGGGGATTTCCAGGGAACAGGAAATTTTCGTGGGGGAAATAGTCAGTGATAATGGAATTGTCTGGGGGAAAATTTTGCATCAGCTACCTTATGGAGGAGTATCAGTGGTCCGTTAAATTGGGGAGAGAGAAACAAGTGCTCAATGTTTAAAAAAATATATTTTTATGTTAGCAATTTTCAACCTTTTGTTAGCATTCAGGTAAACATAGAAGACGAACTGGAAAGAGGAAGTATAAGCTAATATCTGTCCTTATTAGTAGTACCCCTCCATGCGTCTTGCTGGCCACTACTCTTTTCTTCCTTAGTAGTTTAAGATAACGAAGAAGGCTTAATGGTGATTCCCCCAGTGCTTCCTTCTACCCAACTAAAGCCATAGATGGCGATATTTTTTGCTTTAGTTATAGATGGTGACATGTTTTTTTCCAACGGCATTATTGACTCATTTAGTTTTTTAGCCTCTTAGCAGTTTCAATGGAAACTATGAATTATCTGTCTGGTGTAGGAATCGAACGTGAGACCTGAGATTTTCTATGGTAAAAGAAAGACGAGTTAGACAACTGAATCCACAAGCCAATGATGTTATTATGTTCTTACAAATACATTCTAAGCATACTGTAGTGATTTGACACAGCTGCTTAGCGTGTTGTTGATGATATAGAATTATTGGTCCAATGAGCCCGGCCATTTGGACAGATAATGATTTTTTTTTATAACAGGTGGTCATAGAAAAAACAGTTGCTATGCCATGAGATATTTGTTTCCAGAAATTTCTTGGCGTCTTTCCAAGAACACGCATACCACAATGATTTGGCTTGGTTGTTAGGAAGACATATTCTTTTTTGGAATGTAATGGTCCCGAGCATACTCGTTTTCGATCACCGGGTTTCCTCCTACAGGGCCACAATTCCCCCAATATTTTTCAGCTCCCTCTACTTTTTTGCCACCCCCCTACCCCCGAATCTTAGATAGGTTATCAGGATTTTTACTAAAATAAACATCTCAACTAACAATCCCTTAGACACGGCACATCCATGAAAAGTCAAAAGCCTAAGTCTGAAAGTCCCAACAGGCAACTAACTATTCAAATTCATAATTTCAGACAAGTCAAATAAAAAAAATATCAAAATAAAACTCAAATAATAAGCTTCAGACACGACACAACCCGAAAAAAGGGAAGAAACTAAGTCTGAAAGCCACAAGGAAAGAATTTGTTCTGAAATGATGTCATGAAGCCTTTTGAAAAGTATTGCTGGGTTTTGTTATTTTCATGAAGTCAAAAACCAATGATTGGCGTGAAAAAAGATGTTTGCTGCTTGAGATAAGATGAGGAAATATTCAATGGTGTTGTTCAAAATGTATTGTTTCTTGAAATAAACTGAAAATAAGCATAGGCATTGTTAAAAAAAATATCAAATATTTTCTTCAAAAATGTTTTTCTGCTTGAAATAAGATGAGGAAATATACGATGATGTCGTTCAAAATGTATTGTTTCTTGAAACAAGATGGAAATAAAATGTATTATGCAAAATACCAAATATTTTCTTCAAAATGTTTTGCTGCTTGAAATAAGATGAGGAAAGATCCGATGGCGTTATTGAAAATGTATTGTTTCTTGAAATAAGATGGAAGTATGGAAATGCATTATACAAAATATTAATTATTTTTATCAAAATGTTGAAGAAATATACAATGATGTTTCTCAAAATATATTGTTTCTTGAAATAAAATGGAAATAAGCAAAATCATTATTCAAAATATCGTATATTTTCGTTAACATGCTCTGTTGATTGAAATAAGATAAAGAAATATTCGATTGTGTTGTTCAAAATGTATTGTTTCTTGATATAAGCTGGAAATAAGAGATTGTATTATTCAAAAGATACCAAGTATTTTCTCCAAAATGTTTTGCTCCTAGAAATAAGATGACTAAATATTTGATGGTGCCGCTCAAAATGTATTGTTTCTCGAAATAAGGTGGAAATAATAGTGCATAATTAAAAATACCAAATATTTTCGTCAAAATATTTTAATGCTGGAAATAAGATGAGGAGAAATGTGCGATGATTTTGCTCAAAATATTTTGTTTCTTAAAATAAGATGGGAGTAAGCAAATGCATTATTCAAAATAACAAATATTTTCTTTGAACTATTTGGATGCTTGAAATCACATTAGGGGAAATATATGATGGTGTTACTCAAAATGTTTTGTTTCTTGAAATAAGATGGAGATAAGCAAATGCAATATTCAAAGTAGCAAATTTTTCATGGAAATGTTTTGCGGCTTGAAAATAAGGAAATATGTGATGAACTTGGTCAAATGGATTGTTTCTTGAAATACAGTTGGAAATAAACAAATGTATTAATGAAGGTGAAGAGATATGCGATGGTTTTTCTCAAAATGTATTGTTTCTTGAAATAAGATGGAAATAAGCAAATGCATAATTCAAAATATTGTATGTTTTCATCAAAATGTTCTGCTGATTGAAATAAGATGAGCAAATATTTGATTGCTTGTTTCAAAATGCATTGAAATAAGATACAGATAAGCAAGTGCATTATTCAAAAGCATCAGATATTTTCATCAAAATGTTTTGCTGCTTGAGATGCGATGTGGAAGTATGCGATGGTGTTGTTCAAAATGTTTTCTTTCTTGAACTAAGATGGAAGTAAGCAAATGCATTATTCAAAATATTATATATTCTCTTCAAAATGTTTTTCTGCTTGAAATAAGATGAGGAAATATTCGATGGCCTTGTTGAAAATGTATTGTTTCTTGAAATAACATGGAAACCAGCAAATGTATTATTCAAAAAATACCAAACATTTTCTTCAGAATGTTTTGCTGCTTGAAAGAAGATGAGGAAATGTGTAATGTTCTGGCTCAAAATGTATTTTTATCGAAATAAGATGGAAATAAGCAAATGCATTATTCGAAGTATATAATATTTTCATCAAAATGTTTTGCTGATTGAAATAAGATGAGGATATATGCGACGGTGTTGCTCAAACTGTATTTTTCTGGAAATAAGATTAAAATAAGCAAATTATTTAAAAATATCAAATATTTTCATCAAAATGTTTTTCTGCTTGGGATAAAATGAGAAAATATTCGATGGTGTTGTTCAAAATGTTTTTATTTCTTGAAATAAGATGGAAATGCATCATTCAAAATATCATTTGTTTTTGCTGATTGAGATAAGACGAGGAAATATTCGATGATTTTGTTCAAAATTTATTGTTTCTTGAAATAAGATGGAAATTAGCAAACGGATTTTTGAAAATACCAAATATTTTCTAAAAGCTATAGAACCTTAATGAAAATCACACCATCATATTCAGCGTATCAGAGATCCCTACTGTAGAGGTTTCAAGCTCCTATCTACAAAAATGTGGAATTTTCCATTTTTTGCCAGAAGAAAGATCACGGATTCGTGTTTTTTTTTTTGTTTTTTTTTTTTTTTTTTTTTCAGGGGTGATCGTATCGGTCCAGTGGTCCTAGGGCTCATTGGAACGGGATGGCTCATTGGAACGGAAATTAAAAGTTCTAGTGCCCTTTTTAATTGACCAAAAAAATGGAGGGCAACTAGGCCCCCTCCCACGCTCATTTTTTCCCAAAGTCACCCGATCAGAATTTTGAGATAGCTGTTTTGTTCAGCATGGTCGAAAATACCATAAAAATGTCTGTTAGGATGACTTAATCTCCCAAAGTCCCCGGGGGGAGGGCTGAAAGTTATGAACTTTACTCAATGTTAACATTTAGTATTGGTTATTGGGAAGTATACAGACGTTTTCAGGGGGGATTTTTTCTAGTAGGTGGGGGAAGGGGTGGGTGGGGGGCTATATGGGAGGATCTTTCCATGAAGGAAGTTTTCATGGAGGAAGGGACATTGCTATGAAGGGGGCGCCGGATTTCCCAGTATTATTAAAGAAAAGGATCAAAAATTAAATAAAAAAAAATTACAAGTTTTTCAACTGATTGTGATTAAGGGGTCATTTTTAAAGAATTGGAAAAAAATTCGAACTTTAGCTTAAAGAGCAGGGTATTGACTAGGGGGAGAACCCCCTAATATACGTTTAAAAATCTATGAATATAGAAGTTCGTTACGTAAGTTAATTCGTAAGTTACGTATATTTATTACTAATAAAAACGTTCGCAAATAAAATTAAACAAGTTTTGAGAAAGCCATTTAACCAAATAAAAGTACAATTAATATGCAAATTTTGTTTTAATTATTTATGTACGGTGAGCCAAAATCAAACACTGCATTAATTCAAAAACGTTCAAAAATTAAATAAAAAAAACAAGTTTTTTTAACTGAAAGTAAGGAACGACGTTAGAACTTAAAACGAACAGAAATTATTCCGTATATGAAGGGGGCTGTCCCCTCCTCAACGCCTCGCTCTTTACGCTAAAGTTTGACTTTCTCACAACTCTATTTTTTTAACCAATAAAAAAACTTTAGTGTAAAGAGCGAGGCGTTGAGGAGGGGACAGCCCTCTTCATATACGGAATAATTTCTGTTCGTTTTAAGTTTTAACGTCGTTCCTTACTTTCAGTTAAAAAAACTTGTTTTTTTGTATTTAATAAAGAAAAATGACTAATATTTGATAATATCAGGTGACTTTCGGTAACATCAGAAAATATATCGTTCACTCAGTCCCTACTGCTGCTATCTATTCATTACAGTCATATTCACGATTTTGTTCCCACTCCAGGTGATACCATCTATTCTGATATAGATATAGATGACACAATACGTGATTTTTAATCGATATGTTATATTCGACTAACTACTTTTCAGTTAGGTTCGTTTGGGTTTACTTAGCGTATCCCACCACGCTAAGTGAGTGAACGATATATTTCCTGATGTTACCAAAAGTTACCTGATGTTATAAAATATTAGTAATTTTTATCAAGAAAATGTCTTTGGGTTTCAATATTTGACATTTGAATAATGGATTTGCTTATTTATATCTTATTTGAAAAAAACCTCACATATTGAGCAGCACCATTGCATATTTGCTCATATTATTTCAAGCAGAATAACATTTTGATAAAATTGTTTGGTATTTTTTAATAATGAATATGCTTATTTCAAGAAACAATACATTTTGAGCAACACCTTCGTATATATTCTCATCTTATTACAATCACCAAAACATTTTTATGAAAATTTCATGTATTTGAATGATGTATTTGCTTATTTCAATCAGTAAAACATTTTGATGAAAATATTTGATATTTTGAATAATGCATTTTCATATTTTCAGCTTATTTAAAGAGCAACACCCTCACACATTTTTACCAACACCATCAAATATTTCATCATCTTATTTCAAGCAGTTGAAAATTAAAAAAAAATAACTTGTATTTTTTTATATTGCATTTGCTTATTTCCATCTTACGTCAAGAAGAAATACGTTTTAGACAACGCCATCGAATATTTCCTGATCTTGTTTCAAGCAACAAAAATATTTTGAAGAAAATGTATAATGTTCGGAATAATGCATTCGCTTTTTTCGATCTTATTTGAAGAAACAAAAACGTTTTGAACAATCCCATCGCATATTTCCTCGTCTTATCTTAAGTAGTTAAGCATTTTGATGAAAATCTTTAACATTTTATAATAATGCATTTACTTATATCAATCTTATTTCAAGATGTAAAAATATTAGAACAACACCTTCACATATTTCCTCATCTTGTCTCAACCAGTAAAACAATTTGATAAAATTATATATATTTAAAATAATGCATTTGCTTATTTCAATCTTATTTTGAGAAACAATACATTTTGAACGACAGCTTCGTATATTTCCTAATGATATTTTAATCAGCAAAATATTGTGATGAAAAAATTTGATATTTTGAGTAATATATTTGCTAATTTCCATCATATTTCAAGAAACTATAAATTTTGAGCAACACCATCAAATATTTCTCATCTTATTTCTAGAAGCAAAACATTTTGAAGAAAATATTTGATATCTTTTGAATAATGCATTCACTTATTTCCAACTTATATCAAGAAACAACATTTTGAACAACACAATCGAATATTTTCTCATCCTATTTCAATCAGCAGAACATGTTAATGAAAATATACGATATTTTAAATAATGAATTTGCTTGTTTCCATTTTATTTCAAGAAACAATACGTTGTGAGCAACATTATCGAATACCTCCTGATTTTATTCCAAGCAACAAAACATTCTGATGAAAACATATGATAAATTTGAATATAGCATTTATTTATTTCTAGCTTATTTAAAAGAATTATACATTTTGAGCAACACCATCGAATATTTCCTCATTTTATTTCAAGCAACAAAACTTTTTGATGACTGTTTGGCATTTTGAATAATGCATTCACTTTTTTCTCATCTTACTTCAAGCAGCAAAACATTGTGATGAAAATATTTGATATTTTGAGTAGAGCATTTGCTTATTTCAATCTTATTTCAAGAAACAATACATTTTGAGTGACACCATTGCTTATTTCCTTTTCTTATTACAATTCAGAAAATATTTTGATGAAAATGTTATGTATTTTTAATAATACATTTGCATATTTCCATCTTACTTCAAGAAAAAATACATTTTTAACAACAATAGCGCTTATTTCCTAATCTTATTTCTATCAGCAAAACATTTTGATGAAAATATTTGATATTATTGAATAATACATTTGCTTATTTCAATCTTATTTCAAGAGACAACACTATTTTTAACAAGAATTTCACATATTTCCTCATCTTATTTCGATCAGCAAAACATTTTAATGAAGATATTGGATATTATGGATAATGCATTTGATTATTTCCATCTTATTTCAATAAGCAATACATTTTGAGCAACACCATCGTATATTTCATTTTATTTTAAGCAGCAAAATGTTTTGAAGAAAAAATTGGGATTCTATTAATAATACATTTGCTTATTTTTATCTTATTTCAAGAAACAATACATTTTGAACAATGCATTTGAATATTTTCTCATCTTATTTCAAGGAGCAAAATATTTAAAAGAAAATATATGAAATTTTTAATAATGCATTTTCTTATTTCATCTTATTTCAAGAAACAAAACATTTTAATCTGCACCATCATATATTTACACAACTTATCTCAAACAGAAAAAAATTTTGCTGAAAATATTTGATGTTATTGATTAATGCATTTGCTTATTTCAGTTTTATTTCAAGAAACAAAACATTTTGGACAACGCCATCGAATATTTCCTCATCGTATTTCGAGCAGTAAAAATATTTTGAAAAATATATATGTGATATTCTGAATAATGCATTTGCTTATTTCTCTCTTATTTCAAAAAACAAAAGCAGTTTAAACAACACCGTCGAATATTTCGTCATCTTATCTCAAGCAGCCAAATATTTTGACAAAAATATGTGAAATTTTTGAATAATACATTTGCTTATTTCAATCTTATTTCACGAAGCAAAACCGTTTTGATCAACACTATCGTGTATTTTCTCATCTTATCTCAATCAGCAAAACATTTTGATGAAAATTGTATAAATTTAAAATAATGCATTTGCTTATTTCGATCTTATGTCAAGAAGCAAAATCGTTTTGAACAACACCATCACATATTTCCTCAACTTATCTCAACCATCAAAACAATTTGATAAAAATTGTATATATATTTAAAATAATGCATTTGCTTATTTCAATCTTATTTCAAGAAACAATACATTTTGAACGACATCATCGTATATTTCCTAATGATATTTCAATCAGCAAAATATTGTGATGAAAATATTTGATATTTTGAATAATGTATTTGCTAATTTCCATCATGTTTCAATAAACTATACATTTTGAGCAACACCATGGAATATTTCGTCATCTTATTTCTAGAAGCAAAACATTTTGAAGAAAATATTTGGTATCTTTTGAATAATGCATTAGCTTTATTCCCAACTTAAATCAAGAAACAATACATTTTGAACAACACCATCGAATATTTTGTCATCTTATTCCAATCAGCAGAACATGTTGAAGAAAATATACAATATTGAAAAATAATGAATTTGCTTATTTCCATTTTATTTCAAGAAACAATACGTTGTGAGCAACATTATCGAATACCTCCTGATTTTATTCCAAGCAACAAAACATTCTGATGAAAACATATGGTAAATTTGAATATAACATTTATTTATTTCTACCTTATTTAAAAGAATGATACATTTTGAGCAACACCATCGAATATTTCCTCATTTTATTTCAAGCAACAAAACTTTTTGATGACTGTTTGGCATTTTGAATAATTCATTCACTTGTTTTCTTTTTATTTCAAGAAGCACTACATGCTCAATAACATCATCGCATATTTTCTCATCTTATTTCTAGCAGCAAAAACATTGTGATGAAAATATTTGATATTTTGAACAGTGCATTTGCTTATTTCAATATTATTTCAAGAAATTATACATTTTGAGTGACACCATCGCATGTTTCCTCATCCTTTTCTAATCAACAGTGATTTCTTTTGATGTTGTTTTTTTTTATTTTTAATCAAAAACACAACAATGTTGCATATTTCCTAATCTTGTTTCAATCAGCAAAACATTTTGATGAAAATATTTGATATTATGAATAATGCATTTGCTTATTTCAATCATATTTCAAGAGACATTACTATTTTTATCAACAATTTTGCATATTTTGTCATCTTATTTCGGTCAGCAAAACATTTTGATGAAAATATTGGCTATTATGACTAATGCATTTGCTTATTTCCATCTATTTCAATAAACAATACATATTGAACAACGCCATTGTATATTTTCTCATCTTATTTCAAGCAGCAAATCATTTTGAAGAAAAATTGGGATTCTTTTAATAATACATTTGCTTATTTCCACCTTATTTCAAGAAAGAATATATTTTGAACAATGCATTCGAATATTTCCTCATCTTATTTCAAGCAGCAAAATATTTTGAAGAAAATATATGATATTTTTAATAATGCATTTGCTTCTTTCATTTTATTTCAAGAAACAAAACATTTTGATCTACACCATCACATAATTACACAACTTCTGTCAAGCAGCAAAACATTTTGGTAAAAATATTTGGTGTTTTTGATTAATGCATTTGCTTATTTCAATTTTATTTCAAGAAACAAAACATTTTGGACAACACCATCGAATATTTGTTCATCCTATTTCGAGCAGTAAAAATATTTTGAAAAAATATATGTGATATTCTGGATAATGCATTTGCTTAATTCCCTCTTATTTCAAGAAACAAAAGCGTTTTGAACAACACCATCGCATATTTCGTCATCTTATCTCACGCAGCCAAATATTTTGATGAAAATATTTGACATTTTTGAATAATGCATTTGCTTATTTCAACCTTATTTCGAGAAGTAAAACCGTTTTGAACAACATTATCACGTATTTCCTCATCTTATCTCAATCAGCAAAACATTTTTATGAAAAAATTATATATTTTGAATAATACATTTTGCGTTTTTGAATCTTATTTCGAGAAACAATACATTTTGAACAAAATCGGATATTTCCGTATCTTATGTCAATCAGCAGAACATTTCGATGAAAATATACGATATTTTGAATAATGCCTTTGCTTATTACCATCTTATTTCAAGAAACAAAACACTTTTATCAGTGCCATCATATATTCCTCATCTTATCTCAAGCAGCAAATTATTTTGATGGAAATATTTGATATTTTTGAATAACACATTTTCTTATTTCTACCGTATTTTAAGAAATAATACATTTTGAGCAACACCATCGAATATTTCCACATTGTCTTTCAAGCTACAAAACATTTGGATGGAAATATTTGGTATTTTAATAATGGCTGTGCTTATCTCTAATCTGATTTCAAGGAACAATACATTTTGAACAACATCATTCCATATTTCCTCATCTTATTTCAAGCTGCAAAACATTATTTTGAAAATATTTGATATTTTTGATTATTGCATTTGCTTATTGCATTTCCATCTTATTTCAAGAAATAAAACATTTTGAACAACACCATTGCATATTTTCTCATCTTATCTCAAGCATCAAGTTATTTTGATGAAAATATTTGATATTCTTGAATAATGCATTTGCTTATTTCTACCTTAGTTAAAGAAACAATACATGTTGAGCAACAGCATTGACTATTTCTTCATTATATTTCAAGCAACAAAACATTTTGATGAAAATATTTGGCAATTTGAATAATGCATTTGCTTACATCCCATCTTACTTCAAGAAAAAAAAACATTTTGAACAGCACTCTTCTTAGTTCAAGCCGCAAAACATTTGAACGAAAATATTTGATATTTTTTAGTTATACATTTGTTTATTTCCATCTTATTTAAAGAAGCAGTACATTCTTGCTTACATCATTGTATATTTCCTCATCTGATTTCAAGCAGCACAACATTTTGATCAGTATATTTGATATTTGTGAATAGTGCATTTGCTAATTTTAATCTTATTTCTAGAAACAATAAATTTGTAATAACAATTTCGCATAATTCCTCATCATATTTCAATCAGCAAGACACTGTGATGAAAATATCTGATATTTTGAGTAATGCATTTGCTTATTTTAATCTTATTACAAGAAACAATACATTTCTAACAACAATTTCCAATATTTCGTCATTTTATTTCAATCAGCAAAACATTCTGATGAAAATATTGGATATTTTGAATAATGTATTTGCTTCTTTCCATCTTGTTTCAAGAAACAGTTCATGTTGAACAACGCCGTCGAATATTACCTCAGCTTATTTTAAGCAACAAAATATTTTGAAGAAAATATATTTTTAATAATGCCTTTGCTTGTTTCCATCTTATTTCAAGGAACAAAATTTTAAACAAAACCATCGAATGTTTACACATTTCATCGTAAATACACTATTCATTCATTAAAGTGTTTTGCTGATTGAAATAAGATGAGGAATATGCCATTCTGTTGCTCAACATGTTATGTTTCTTGAAATAAGATTGGAACAAGTAAATGTATTATTGAAAACTATCAAATATTTTCATCAAAATGTGTTGTAGCTTGAAATAAGATGAGGAAATATGCGTTGGTATTATTCAAAATGCATTTTATCTTGAAATAAGATGATAATAAGCATATGCATTATAAAAAACTATCAAATATTTTCATCAAAATGTTTTGCTGCTTGAAACAAGATGAAGAAGTATGCGGATTGTGTTGTTCAAAATGTTTTGTTTCTTGAAATAAGATGGAACTAAGCAAATGCATTATTCAAAATATTATATATTTTCTTTAAAATGTTTTTATGCTTGAAAGAAGATGAGAAAATATGTCAAATATTGAAATAGTTTCATATTTCTCATGATAAAGAAAAAATTACTAATATTTGATAAGGTCAGGTGACTTTCGGTAACATCAGAAAATATGTCGTTCACTCACGTCCCTACTGCTGCCATCTATTCATTTACAGTCATATTGACGATTTTTTACCACTCGAGGGGATACCATCTATTCTGATATAGATACAGATGGCAGCATAAGTGATTTTTAATTGATATATTACATTAGACTAACTACTTTTCAGTTAGGTTCGTTTGGGTTTACTAAGCGTACCCCACCACTCTAAGTGAGTGAACGATTTATATTCTCGTGTTACCGAAACTCACCAGATGTTATAAAATATTGGTAATTGTTATCAATAAAATGTCTTGGGGTTTCAATATTTGACATTTGAATAATGGATTTGCTGATTTATATCTTATTTCAAGAATTATGACATTGAGCAGCCCTATTGCATATTTCCTCATCTTATTTCAAACAGCATAACATTTTGATAAAATTGTTTGGTATTTTCTAATAATCCATATGTTTATTTCAATCTTATTTCAAGGAATATTACATTTTGAGCAACATTATTATATACTTCCTCGTCCTGGTTCAATCAACAAAACATTTCAATGAAAATTTTATGTAGTTTGAATAATGTGTTTGCTTGTTTCAATCAGTAAAACATTTTGATGAAAACGTTTGATATTTTGAATAATTCATTTGCATATTTCCATCTTATTTAAAGAGCAACACCCTCACATATTTTTAGCATCATTATCGCATATTTCATCATCTTATTTTAAGCAGCTGAAAATTTTGAAAAAAATATCTAGAATTTTTGGATAATGCATTTGCTTATTTCCATATTATCTCAAGAAACAATACATTTTGGACAACGCCATCGATTATTTCCTGATCTTTACTTCAAGCTGCAAACATATTTTGAAGAAAATGGATATAATATTTGGAATAATGCATTTGCTTTTTTCTATATTATTTCAAGAAACAAAACGTTTTGAAAGACTCCATTGCATATTTCCTCATCTTAAGCAGCAAAACATGTTCATGAAAATCTTTGACATTTTATAATAACCATTTGCTTATTTCAATCTTATTCCAAGATGCAAAAACATTAGAACACCACCATCACATATTTCCTCATCTTATGTCTACCAGCAAAATAATTTGATAAAAATTGTATATATTTAAAATAATGCATTTTCTTATTTTAATCTTATTTCAAGAAACAATACATTTCGAACGGCAGCATCGTATATTTCCTCATGTTATTTCAGTCGGCAAAATATTTTGATGAAAATATTTGATATTTTGATGAAAATATTTGATATTTTGAATAATTTATTTGCTTATTTCCATTTTATAACAATAAAGAAAACATTTTGAGCAACGCCATCAAATGTTTCGTCATCCTAATTCTATGAGCAAAATGTTTTGAAGTAACACTTGGTCTCTTTTGAATAATGCATTCCCTTATTTCCATCTCATATCAAGAAACTATACATTTTGAACAACACAATCGAATATTTTCTTTGATAAAATTTGAATCGATATTTTGAATAATGCATTTGCTTATTTCCATCTTATTTCCAGAAACGATGCATTTTTAGCAACACTGTCGAATATTTCCTCATTTAATTTCAAGCAACAAAACATTAATAGCAACGAAGACCACACTTTAGTTAAATCGTTTTTAATTAATTAAAAATGATTTAACTAATTATATTAAAAAACCAGTAAATAACTCCACTCAACCTGTTACGAATAGACCATCTAGGCTGGCTGCCAAGAAGGCGGGATTAGCTTTAAAAGCTTGTTTGTAAGTATTTTTATTCCATTTGAATGAATTGGTCTTTGTCCACTTCGCTTGGTGTACCAGTCCTGGTTGAACTTCCTTGTAGTAGTGATATTAGAGCTGTTTAAAAAAAACTTTTAAGTTTTAATGATTGAATTTTAATGTAAGATTCTTTTATATTGTTTTTTATTCTCTTCGTTTGTCTTGCTGAGGACGGCCCTTGGATATAGGGTCGAAATATTCATTTACGCACTGTCTTGTGTGAAAATTTCCCTGTTGTTCTACTTGTTGTTTGCAACAAAATATTTTGATGAAAACACTTGATATATTTGAATATAGTATTAATTTATATCTACCTTATTAAAAAAAAATCATTTTAGCTATACCATCGAATATTTCCTCATTTTATTTCAAGCAACAAAACATTTTGATGAAACTCTTTGTCATTTTGAATAATGCATTCTATTTTTCCTTTCTATTTCAAGAAGCAGTACATGCTGAATAACATCATCGCATATTTTCTCATCTTATTTCAAGCAGCAAAACATTGTGATGGAAATATTTAATATTTTGAATAATGCATTTGCTTATTTCAATATTAGCTCAAGAAACAATAAATTTTGAGTAGCACCATTGCATATTTCCTGATCTTATTTCAATCGGCAAAACATTTTGATGAAAATATGATGTATTTTAAATAATACATTTGGATGTTTTAATCTTATTTCAAGAAACAATGCATTTTGAACAATTCATTCGAATATTTCCTCATCTTATTTCAAGCAGCAAAATATCTTGAAGAAAATATATGATATTTTTAATAATGTTTATTTCCATCTTATTTCAAGAAACAAAAAATTTTGATCTACACCATCACATATTTACACAACTTTTTTCAAGCAGTAAAAATTTTGATGAAAATATTTGATGTTTTTGATTAATTCATTTTCTTATTTCAATTTTATTTCAAGAAACAAAACATTTTGGACAACGCCATCGAATATTTCCTCATCCTGTTTTGAGCACCCAAATTATTTTGAAAAGAATATATGTGATATTCTGAATAATGCATTTGCTTATTTCCCTCTTATTTCAGATCATCTTATCTCGAGCAATCAAATATTTTGATGAAAGTATTTGACATTTTTGAATAATACATTTGGTTATTTCGATCTTATTTCAAGAAGCAAAACTGTTTTGAACAACACTATTACGTATTTACTCATCTTATCTCAATCAACAAAACATTTTGATGAAAATATTATATATTTTGAATAATGCATTTGCTTTTTTCAATCTTATTTCAAGAAACAATACATTTTGAACAACGCAACCAGATATTTCCTTATCTTATGTCAATCAACAGAACGCTCCGTTGAAAATATACGAATTTTAAATAATGCCTTTGCTTATTTCCATCTTATTTCAAGAAACAATACATTTTTAGTAGCACCATCACATATTTCCTCATCTTATCTCAAGCAGGAAATCATTTTGATGAAAATATTTAATATTTTTGACTAATGCATTTGCTTTTTTTACCGTATTTTAAGAAATAATACATTTTGAGCAACTCCATCGAATATTTCCTCATTGTCTTTTAAGCGACAAAACATTTTGATGGAAATATTTGGCATTTTGAATAATGCATTTGCTTATCTCAAATCTTATTTCGAGACACAAAACATTTTGAGCAACACCATTCCATTTTTCCTCATCTTATTTCAAGCCGCAAAACATTTTGATGAAAGTGTTTGACATTTTGATTATTGCATTTGCTTATTTCTATCTTATTTCAAGATAAAAAAACATTCTGAACAACACCATGGCATATTATCTCATTTTATCTCAAGCAGCATATTATTTTGATGAAAATATTCGATATTTTGAAGCAGCATATTATTTTGATGAAAATATTTGATATTTTGAATAATGCATTTGCTTATTTCTACTCCATTCCAAGAAATAATACATTTTGAGCATAACTATTGCATATTTCCATCTTATTTCAAGCAGCAAAATATTGTGATGAATATATTTAATATTAATTGATATAATTTAGTATTTTTAATAATGCATTTGCTTGTTTCCATCTTATTTCAAGAAACAATACATTTTGGACAACGCCATTGAATATTTCCTCATCCCGTTTCAAGCAGCAAAAACATTTTAAAGAAAACATGAAATTTTGAATAAGGCATTTCACCTTATTTCACCTTATTTCAAGAAAAAAAGTTTTGAACAACACCATCGCTTATTTCCTCATCTTATCTCAAGCACCAAATCATTTTGATGAAAATGTTTGATGTTTTTGAGTAATGCATTTGCCTACTTCTACCTTAGTTAAATAAATAAGACATGTTGAGCAACAGCATCGAATACTTCCTCATTTTATTTCAAGTAAAAAAAACATTTTGATGAAAATATTTGGCATTTTAAATTATGCATTTCCCATCTTATTTAAAGAAATAATACATTTTGAACAACAGTATCGCATAATTCCTCATCTTAGTTCAAGCCGCAAAACCTTTTGTTGAAAATATTTGATATTTTGAATAATCTATTCTCTTATTCCCATCTTATTTCAAGAAGCAATACATTCTTAATAACAACATTTTGATGAAAATATTTGATATTTTCGAATAATGCACTTGTTTATTTCAATCTTATTTCTAGAAACAATAAATCTTTAACAACAATGTCGTATATTTCCTCATCATATTTCAATCAGCAATACATTTCGATGAAAATATCTGATATTATGAATAATGCATTTGTTTATTTCAATCTTATTACATGAAACAACTTATTTTGAACAACGCCGTCGAATATTTCCTCATATTAGTTCAAGTTGCAAAATATTTTGTTGAAAATATTAGTTATTTTGAATAATTTATTTGCTCATTTCCATCTTATTTCAAGAAGCAATACATTCTTAATAACATCATTGCATATTTTTTATCTTATTTCAAGCAGCACAACATTGTGATGAAAATATTTGATATTTTGCATAACCTATTTTATTTCCATCTTATTTCAATCAGCAAAACATTTCGATCAAAATATCTAATATTATGAATAGTGCATTCGTTTATTTCACTCTTATTACAAGAAACAATTCGTTTTGAATGACGCCGTCGATTATTTCCTCATCTTATTTCAAGCAGCAAAATATTTTGAAGAAAATATATAATATTTTTAATAATTCCTTTGCTTATTTCCATCTTATTTCAACAAACAAAACATTTTTGAACAAAACCATCGCATATTTACACATTTTATTTCATACAGCAAAACATTTTGATGAAAATATTTGATGTTTTGAGTAATGCATTTGCTTATTTCAGTCTCATTTCAAGAAACAATACATTTTGAGTAACGCCAATGCATATTTCCTCATCTGATTTCAATCAGAAAAACATCTTGATGAAAATATTATATATTTTTAATAATGCATATGCTTATTTCAATGTTATTTCAAGAAGCAATACATTTTGATCAACACCATTTTATTTTCCCTCAGCTTATTTTCAAGCGACAAAACATTTCGATGAAAATATTATCTATTTTGAATAATAGATATCCTTATTTCCATCTTATTTCAAGAAACAATACATTTTGAGTAACACCATTACATATTTCCCTCATCTTATTTCAAGTATCAAAATACTTCGAAGAAAAGGTTTGGTATTTTGATTAATGAATATGCTTAATCAATTTTAACATAAGAAACAATACATTTGAGTAACACCGTCGCATATTTCCTTTTCTTGTTTCAAGCAGTAAAATATTTTAAAGAAAAGATTTGATGTATTTTTAATAATGCATTTTCTTGTTTCGATCTTATTTAAAGAAACAATGCATTTTGAACAATACCCATCAAATATATCCAGATCTTATCTCAAACAGCGTATTCTTCACTCCGAAATTGATTTTCGACTTTGTGTTTGGAGTACACATCTTTTTCACGCCCAACATTGATTTTCGACTTCATGCAAATCCCAAAACCAAGCAATACTTTCAGAAAAGGCTTCATAATATTATATCAGAATAAATTCGTTTCTTGGGACTGTCTGACTTAGGTTTGTTCCCCTTATCGGGGCTTTGTCGTGTCAGAAGCCTATTATTTAAGGGTTTTACTTTGATATTTTGTTGTTTGACTTGTCTTATCTTTTGAATTTGAATAGTTGGCTGCCTGTTGGGACTTTTCGACTTAGGTTTTGGACTTTTCGTGGATGTGTCGTGTCTGAGGCTTGTTAGTTGAGATTTTTACTTTGGCAAAAACCCTGTTAATCTATCTCAAACTCTAGTACACTGCCTCTGAGCCCTGTAGCGGTGCCTATGTCTGAAATTTCTTGTTCTTGTATCTCTGACTTTCGAATGAACATTCTAAACGTAGGAGATGCTAGCGTAGCCTAAAAATAATGGAAATATAACAAAGTAATGCAATGAAATATTTTTTTATTGAAATAGTAGAATGTTCAGTATTACATGTTATTAATATCATCATAAAAAATTGAATGGTTCTAATCCGTTCCATTAAATTATACATCATGTTTTCTCTTGACATGCACTTATTTCATTTTGGGGTTATACACACTTTTTATCATGATCTCAGCTACAGGCTCACTATGCGTTTTGCCATTGGTATTATCGGGTTCATTAACAGTATCTGTTGTTGGACTATCGAAGGTACTAGTTACGTTTGCTGGCCCTTTACTTTTCATTGATTTGTCTTTATATTCTTTTTTGACATTATCTGCCAATGCTTTTTTTTATTTTGACTGCGATTTCACTGTGTGTTCCCACATTATTTTTACACAGGTAACAGTTCCGGCACTTATACAAGATATAATTTATGGTGCTGGTAGCGTAGTAGGCCTTTGTTTTTGCCTTTGTTTGCATTTGAATGCTAATACCAGAAAGGTGGCGGTAGGATTTATCAACGGGTAAAATTTTACCAGAACCATAAGCAAGAAGTTGCTCCTTGTCATCAACTATTGTTTTTATGCTTGCATTCTCTTTGAGTGCTATCATCTCTAGAAATGTTACTCTTGCGTATCCACCATCATAAGAGTTGAATTTTTCGGTACTCCAACGAAATGTAATCTCTCACTGTCACAACAATGCACGCCATTACTCATCAGAACTCCTTAATTTAAACAAAAACAATTACAAACTTCACTTCCTACATCATTCCTACCCTTAGTACTAATTGCTATAATTTTCTTCTCTGGTATCCGGGTTGCAGCGGTAGCTAGCAGCCTAATAAGAGATGATTACGTCAAATACTAAGATATATAATAACCCATAACTCCTAAAAATAGAGTCAGATCAAAAGAAGAAGTACACTATTAGAGCCGCCTGGTCCGAAACCCCTATATAGGAAACTTACCGTCCTTTGGCTTGAACAAAAAGGGAAATATATTGGCTTGAAAATCAAGAAAAGTGGCTGAAACCGCGATATTCTGCATATACGACATCTTGTTTATCTCTTTCTTTTTTCCTCAGGTAGTGGGGCACTTGACCATCGTAGAGAGCTGTTCAAAGGCTCATTTTAAAGGAAATTGATGGGGTTAAAAACTAATTTTAATTAAAAGAAATAATTTTTAAAATATAATCGATTTTTTACGAAAAACAACATTTTTCATGTGCAAGATTGATCAGTGACGTCATAATTGTGGGTTTTAGCCAGGTCGTCTTTTACTATTCCAAATAAGAAAAAGTCAAAGGCTTTTACTGTTTTTAATTTCACAGTATCTAGTAAAAGGCGATGAAAATGCAATAATGTTTTTAGGGTTTGTCTTAACATTATTATAAAGAATGATTCACATAAAGGATTACACTAAGGATCTGTGGGCCTATAGTTCATTATCGATGAAGATTATGTGATAACGCTAAGGACAAAACTCTATATCATATTAACTGAAGCGACTGGGAGAAGAAAAAGATGTTTTTGGTATTATGAGTAAGAGCAAATATTTTAAAAAGACGGTACTCAGAAAGTGGGGTACTTGGGCATCGTAGAGAGCTGTTGAATGACTCATTTTAAAGGAAATTGATTGGGTTAAAAGTCAATTGTAATTTAAAAAAATATTTTTTAAATATAATTAATTTTTTACGAAAAACTACATTTTTCATGTACAAGATTGATCAATGACATCATAATTGTAGGTAAAAAATTGATTATAGTAAAAAAAATTAATTACAAATGGTTTTTAACCCCATCAATTTTCTTTAAAATGAGCCATTCAACAGATCTCTACGATGCTTCAGTGCCCCGCTATCTAGGAAAAAAAGATGCCGTATATGCAGAATATTGTGGTTTCAGCCACTTTTGTTTGATTTTCAAGCCAATATATTTCCCTTATTTTTCAAGCTAAGGGACGGTAAGTTTCCTATTTACAGGTTTCGGACAAGGCGCTCCTAATAGCGCACTTCTTGTTTTGATCTGACTCTATTTTTAAGAGTTATGGGTTGTTTTATTTCATAGTATGGGACGCGATCATCTCTTACTAGGTTGCTAGCTACCTGCAACCCGGATACCAGAGAACGAAATTAAAGCAATTAGTACTATGGGTGGGAATGATACTGATGTGTTTAAGGTAGGAAGTCAAGTTTTTAATTTTTTTTTGTTTAGATTAAGGAGTTGTGAGGAATGATGGAAAGGTAAACCATTCCTTTATCTTTAACTGTATAGATGATTTGAGAGTTTTCAGTAAAAATGTTTGGCAAAATCAACGAATTTTTGGAAGTTTTATGAGACTAAGGTGTAACAATAGATTTGACAGTTAGTAGTAAGAAGACTACGTTGTTGAGACTAGGGATGAGGATGAAGATGTGATTTAATGCAATAAGAAAATCAATCTGGTGCAGCACTTATCTGGGTAGTATTATTAGTTTAGAGTCTTAGAATGTCGAGAAAGGACTCATTCAAATGGTAATTAAAAGTATTGGTGCCCTTTCTAAGGTATAAAAAAGATCACTTTTTCCTCAAAGTCAACCGATCAAAATTTTAAAATTTTGAGATAAATATTTTGTTCAGCACAGTTGAAAAGTGTAGTTATTGGGCTAATGGTATAACATGACCCCCCACAGTCCCTGGGGAAAGATATGTAAGTTATGAAGTTAGCCCATTGTTTACGTATAGAATTTTTTATTGTACACCTTTCGGAAGGCGAGGGGGTAAATTTACGGCAACAGGGATTTTCTGTTTACGGGATAACTTTTCCACAGATCAGGAAATTTCCGGCGTCATTTTTACAGGCAATCAGAAATTAAATTCTGTTTCAAATGAAACTGCGCTAATAAAAAAAAATTTCAACGGGAATCGTCTTCAAGAAATTTTCTGGATGTAACTTTCAGCTAGAATGGAATTGTCTGAGGGGAATTTCCCTGGCATGGGGGGGGGGTATTTTACGTGGAAACAACTTTTCATAGAAGAATTTTCCGTGGGCAAACGAATTTTCCACAGAGAGGGATCAGAAATTAAATAAAAAAAAGTTTTTCAACTGAAAATAAGGAGCAACATCAAAAATTAAAACGAGTAGAAATTATTACGTATATGAAAGGGTTTGCCCCTCCTCAAGACTTCGCTCTTTACGTCAAAGTTTTACTTTTTGTCCCAACTCTTTAAGAACGATTCCAAAAACACAAAGGCCGTTTAATTAGAATAATAAGTGTTTTTTTTTATTTCTATAAAAAAAACTTTAACGTAAGGAGTAAACTCTTGAGAAATAAGGATAGAATTTCGTTGGAAATGTTTGCCGGTGTCGATAATCTTATATACAGGAGAAGTTATTGTAAAACTTTAATTGTACAAATATTGTTGTTCAGTTAAAAAGACTTGACACACTGTTCTTTGAATGTTTTATATTAAATTTATTTCAAGAAGATAGCTTAGATTCAAAAGTTATTTTGAATTGGCTTAAGCTAGATTGATCACCTGCCATTTAAAGCTCAAGAGGAATTTTTTGAGTTTTCAAGTGACTCAAACTTAAAAATACAATTTCCAAAAAAAGGCCTTGACAAAATTAAGGATCGGAACTGAATTGGATTTCCCACAATTGCTAATTGTTAAATCTTCTTCTGCCATTCAACACAAGGCCGTACCCAGAGTTATTAGGGGGTTTTGGACCCCCCCCCCCCGAAATGTTTGTTTGAATCGTAAAAACGTAACAAAAATGAATATAAACAAGATTTGTGCGCGTTTTTTTAGTTTTTTTGTGTAACCCCCCTCCCCCCGAAAAAAAAATCCTGGGTACGGCCTTGATTCAACATAATATATTTATGTTAAGTTATTTTCTCGCCTTTAACATACATTGAATCCCAATATCGTTCATCACTAAAAAATATTGAAGAAGCCTTTCGTCCAGGAGTCTCAAACAGTCCACCAAGAATTAATATGTTATGCAATAAAGAAAAAGGCACATCGATGTCAAGAACTTATTGTGCAATTCATATTTTTAGATTTTTGTATGTTTCTAAACGAATCCTAAAACTACATATTTTTGTATGTATATGTATATTGTTACCCAATCAACAAAACCATCAAAAAATATTTATTCATCTTTCTACTATATTTATATGGGGTCTTCAGTAAACTGGGAATCATAAATGGGGTCGAGAATGAAAAACGTTTAAGAAGCCCTGGACTTTTGTAAGTCCTCATCCTGAAAAACAAAGCATGTTCAGAATCAGACTGTATGTTGAGGACATATGTTGTATGTCCGGAAGTAATACTGAGCCATATCAGGATATGTTCTGAAAGCTCGGAAAGCTTTCAGAACAAAAAAGATTTGGGTCTTCTACAACTCTGTAAGGCTTCAATGCTGATTTTTTATTGAAAGGTATTACAACCTCTTTTGTTTGATGGAACTTGTTGACAGAACAAAGACTCTGTCTGTTTGATGTAAATTTGTTTTGACGGTAGAGCATTGGGTTCTTTTCTGTGAGCGTAGCTCTCCTCTTTTTCTCTGTCAATATTCTTTACAAAAGGAGCCGTGAATTAAACACCATATTGAAAAAATGTTGACATTTATGTCAACATGCAAAGATAGAATAAAATGAGGTTATTTGTTCCCAGGAAGATAGCTTTTGTGACGCAAAAGGACTCCTCAGGAGACGAAAATAAGCTGCCCCAGTTATCCAGAGTTCAATGTGGACTAGGAAAATTGATTGTACATGTAATAGTGAGAGGAAAGGATCAAAAATGTTCCTGTGTTGAATATGGTATCCTTCCCCCCTCCGCAAGAAGACTCAGTAATGGAATCGTTCCTGTGAATGATCCTACTTCATATACTTAACCGTTCGTATTAAAATGGTTGACCAGATTTAAAGGGTCTGCAAAAGTTTCTTTTATCACTGGAAACTTGATAAAACTTGGGAAATTTGTTTAGAATTTATATCTAAGGCAACAAAAACCAAGAAAGGAAAAGCGAGGAAGACCTGAAGGATTAGGAAGCAGAAGAGTGGCTGAAAGAGTTGGGGCTTGCAGAGACCTGGTTTATAAGACAGACAGTGGAAATTCTGAAAAAAAATCTCTAGAACAAAAAAAAAGATGATGAAGCTGTTAATTTCAAGGAACTGGCTCATCGTGAGATGCTGAAGTAAGCTCAGAATTGGCTGAAGAATGACGCTGAGAAGGGGGATATGGTCAAGATACAGCTTGCTCAGCCTAAGATTAGTCTACTGATATGTTTAAGATATGATTTTCTTTCAATTTTTACTTAGCAAAAAGGTAGCAGCTGCTCTCAAAACGATTAGAAACATCCCTGTTCTACTAGAAGACAGCACAAAAGGGAAAGAAGTGGACTTTTCTGATGCCGATATGGTTTTGCTATTATTTTTGTATTTTATTTAAACGTTTGAAAGTAAAAAGCTCAACTTTGAAAATATATCTCTAGAAGAGCTTGAGTAGATCATTAAAACACTCTTTCCATTATATATCTCATTTCAATATATTCTGATAATGGAGAGATATTCATTATGGAAATGATAGGTATTCATGTGAACTTTCTGCTCCATTTTCACCAATCGGGTAAGTGGTATTTGCGGTTTTATTTAGTGGTTTTATCTTCTCCCTTTTCATTCATTTATATAGAGCCAAAGACAAATCGCGTTTCGTGCTATCAGATTTCTGTCAAACCAATTCAAAGTTATAATTCTGCCATTATTGTTAAAAGTAGTGCATCGGATGTAAAGACTGGTCATTGGCTTTCTATCTTTCGAACTAAGAAGGGTGTAGAGTATATTGGTCCTCTACGTCTATCTACACATTCTAAAGCCCCCAAATCATAACCAACATTGAAAATAAAGAATACTTCGTTCAAAATCTGAAGAGAGGTCAAGATTACTTTTCCAACAGCTGTGCCCTCCATGCACTGCTATACTTCGTATCTCGCTGTCGAAGATGTACCCATGAAGAATTTTTCAAAATTTATGATGTGTATGGCTTTGACCACTTTCTGGTGATATGGTTAGAATGGTTAGAAATGTACTCTTTCTTTGTTTTATATTATTGACGTTAGTGCCCTAAGATTAATCTGTAGTAGTAATACAGATAGCATATATAAATCTGTCAAATAAAAAACAAAAAAAAACTTTTTTCATGAATATAATTTAGTAAGAACATGGGATAGAATTGTCGAAGTACAAATATTTATGAATTTGCATAATCTAGATGACAATATTGCTTTTTCTCTGACTGAGGCTAGACACATACAAAATTTGTCATTTGTAGTTTTCTTCTCCTAGAAACTACACATGGCATGGGGCTGATATTATCGTGTGAATTTACTTAATACTTATGGTGTTAGCCTGTTAAATGTAATTTTTTTTTATAGGTTGTGACAAGGTATCTAGTTTTGATGAACCAATACAATGTAGAGATTGTGGTGTCACCATATTATGCAAACAGTGTTGTTCCCATATTGTAGAAGTTATGAATATAAAACCTGCGGCAAAAGAAGAATCTGGTAATTGTTTTCTATTTTTCTTATCCAGCCAGTAAAAGCATAAAATATGGTAATTGTTTTCTATTTTAGTTATTCGGTCAGTGGAAAACATCTAATATGGTCTTTTTCTGATAATTGTCTTCTATTTTAGTTATTCAGCCAGTCAAAAACATCAAATATGGTAACTATTGCGGTAATTGTTTTCTATTTTAGTTATTCAGCCAGTAAAAACATCAAATATGGTAATTTTTCTGGTAATTGTTTCCAATTTTGGTTTTTCAGCCAGTCAAAAACATCAAATATGGTAATTTTTCTGGTAATTGTTTCCAATTTTTGTTTTTCAGTCAGTAAACACATCAAATATGGTAATTGATTTCTATGTTAATTATTTAGTGAGTCAAAACATCTAATACGGTAATTGTTTGGTAGTTGTTTTCTACTTTAGTTATTGAGCCTGTCAAAAAATCAAATTTGGTAAAGGTTCTGGTAATTTTTTTCTTTTTCAGTTTTTCAGCCAATCAAAAACATAAAATATGGTAATTGTTTGGTAATTATTTTCTATTTTAGTTATTCAGCCTCTCATTTGGATAGATTATTTCCAAACCTTAATGCGACACTTTCAGCTGCATGTGATTCGTATGCTAGAAATCCATTTGTTCCTAACGAAACGAAATGTCAATATATGTTCTTTTCACGTATGGGCCCGGTTCAAAGCAGTTGTTTTTGTATTTTTTTTTAGATAATGTTGAAACATTTTCGTCATTTTAAGCGTCTTGGAATTTTTCTAAGTGAAAATTTATCGTTTCAAGAACACATCAAAATCTTGTCGCAGAAGGTATCGAGAAATATTGGGATTCTGTCACGGCTGTGCCATCATTTCTTTAAAAATATTTTGAAGACACTTTATTTTTCTCTTGTTCACCCTTATCTCCTTTATTGTACTTCAGTTCGGACATCTGCTTTTGGATTTATTTATAAACCAATAGAAATTTTACAAAATAAACCACGTAGAATCCTTTTTAATATTGATCGCTCTGCTTCAGTAAGACACCTACACGGATCTTCCGGTATATTTTCCATAAACCAGATCTGTCTTATGTCTATTTCACGTATTTGCCACGAATTTGCTTTTGATCAACTTCCACCAGGATTTTCTACAATTTTACGGCAAATACCTATATCATAATTACCCCACATCTCATGGATCATATTTTTCACCGGATTGTGACCCGCAACTAGAGCCTGTTTTAGCCATCGCCACATGGGACCAAAAATATGGAATTCTTTACCATTACCTATTCCAGAGTGCCCTGATAAAGTTCTGTTTTTTATTTTTTTAAAGAAACACATTGCGACTTCGTAGTGTCATGTTGTCTCTGTTTTTCTTGTTTATTTTGGGGAAATGTAGCCGTTTCAATTATTAAAAATACAGTCTGCAGGATGATTTTTCCTTTTTTTGTAACAGATAATGCGCTTAATGATGCCATAAGGCATTTGTGCTTTCGGTGATTAACAGTTGTTTGTTGTAAATAGAACTTACTCTGCTCGAAAACATCAAATAGGTATAAGTCAATAAGTTTGAAAGTGTTCAATATTGTTTTCCCAATTTTTACTTGGAAAAGCATAGAATTAAAACTATTCTAAGCTCTATTGTAGTTTTGTTGGATAGATATTGCTATTTTAAGCAATATTCATGCATCTTTTCATTTGGAATGGCAAAGACGGTCTAATATAAATTTTTTCGAACTTTCCTGGGTAGAGAAATCCTGAATAGGAGAAGTAAATTTTTTAGGAATTTTAGAAATTTCCTGTAGCGTTGCAAAAAAAATAGCTTCTTTTTCTATTTTGGTACATCAAACTCTAATTACTTTACAGTGGTTTGGAAATGCTAAATGTATTAAAATATTTCGTGTCGCAAATATTTTGACATATAAAATATTAACCATTTAATGAGGTACTTCTGTCGGTGTTTCAACTAGCTCCTTTTTACAATCTGCTAAACGTCGGAAGTTATCCGTAGAAAATCCATAGATGGTGTTTCGGATTTAGAAGAATTTTCCGTAAGTCACTCCTTCTCCTTCATCTTCGGGAAATTTTTAGCAGAAAGTGAAGAGTATCTGGCAGCACAGTGTCATTAATTTATGCTGGCGTCCTATTGTCATGCACTATAGGACATTGCTATTCATTTGTCAAATTCTTTGGCAGTCAATCACATTAGGTAATAATCGATAATCTTTTTTCTAGTTCTTCTTGAAGAACTAGAAAAGAGTTTTTTCTAGTTCCTCTTGAGGATAGGTTTAATGCATTTGACATGTCTAATTATTTTTTGTTTTTCTTCTATTAGACACTGAAGACGAGATGCCGTTAAGTGTCCGAAGATTTCCAAAAGTAAGAAGTAAGAGCTTAACAACCTTATTTCACTGCGCGATGTGTATTCGTTCCTTTCGCAAAAAATCTGCATGGCTTTCCCATCGGAAAAAACATTCTCGTGATGAAAAAAATTTCAGCTGCTTCTTCTGTCAGCTGACTTTTCGATTTGAGAAGCATTATTTATCACATCTTGCCTCCCACAGAAAAGAGCTGAATGCAGTAAGTGAAAATACAAATGATGTAGATCATGGAGGAAAGGAAAATAGTAAGTTTTTAGTATATATACATATATATATATATATATATATATATATATATATATATATATATATATATATATATATATATATATATATATATATATATATATATATATATATATATATATATATATATATATATATATATATATATATATATATATATATATATATATATATATATATATATATATATATATATATATATATATATATATATATATATATATATATATATATATATATATACAATAAAATTATTGTAACTATTACAATAAAATTAAATGGAGGTAACATTCCAGAATTTGATTCTAGAGATGGAATTATTCAAAAGGGTCTCTATAACAATCTAAGCAAGAAGAAGAAGAAGACGTAAAGGTAACATTCTCTCTTGTAATCAAAAAGTATTTTTGTCGAAACGTATTTTCTTATTGATAAATCGTACGTTCTAAGGATTTACTCTTAATAAGGGTGAATGGAAATCCTATGTCCATATGGAATTTCTTAAGCTTGTTAAAGAGAATTTCTGTTTTTTAGAGAAAGCCAAGTCTGTGGAGGATAAATTTTTTGACAATTTTCATTGTACCTGGCTGCTAAAATTCTGCGTCTTATAAACCTCTAGTTAAATGCGAACCTAATTTTTCCCTAAGATTGTGTCCATCTAACTTCATTTTCAAGATAATGACGTTGCATTATAAAGATAGTAACGTTTCATTATAAAGATAATGACGCTTTAACCAGGATAATAACGTTTAGGAGCCTGTTCCAAATGAAGGTGCACTGCCTTATAAAGCTGTTTTTCATTTATTTAATGGGGCTTCCCCTCTTACAGGTAATCTACCGTGCTTTTATCTGTTTTTATATTGACTTTTGGATGTAAGTAGGCCATTGACACCGCATAAAATCTCTTAATTAGAAGGTCGTTAAGGTAGCTAATCGGTTCTACATCTTGCCTTTGACAGTCCTGTTATGGATCCTCCGGAGGAGCACCAGTAATGTCTTCGGAGGCGCTGCAAAATCCATATTTGGCAAAAGGCCCAATTCATGACTTGTAAAGACGAATAATTGGAAGTGGATGGTAACAGGTACTTTGAACGAAGAATGTCACACAGGTTTTTTGTCACACAGGAATTCTGACATGAATAAGATATGTGCTCGTTGAGAGGTATGAGGAAGTACGAATTGGCTTCTTCTATTTTTCTTAATAACAACAAGAACTGAGGCTTACTAAAATAGTAATTGGACCATTGATTGATTCTATAGGGGAGAAAGGTCGTTTTAAACGACCCATTCCCCATTTTTTGCATATTTATTTGTCAAAATTAAAAATTTTGCTGGGGAATGGCGGACTAGTCTTTGCTTTGTACAATTTATTTATACACTGACGGGAAATAATCTGAAAGTTGGATGGATTATTAGTTTTTTTTTCATCATATTGTTTTTTTTATATCAGGCTATCTCATCCATTAAACACTTTTGTAGTTTGTGTGGCCAAACTATTTAGAATTGATTGGGTAGTTTTGCTTTAACATATACAGCTTTGATGAGGGATCCGAATGCACGACAGAAAACCAAAAGCCGGCATACAATTTCCCTGAAATCTTAGAAAAATCTTGTAACTTCTGTTGTTTTGTGCTGGAGATAGAGATAGTTGGTTTTAGGGAAACTTATATCATTAGAAAGTGTAAGATCTGTTTTTTCGATCGAACGGAGCACAATTTTCTTTTGAAAATATTGGACAGGGTTGTCCATAAAAACATTCTAGTAAACCTGTTACGAAAATTCCAAAAATTACCTCAGAAGAAATGCCACTTGATTAATTTGACAGCTTTTCGAATTTTCTGTGGTTCAACCCGCTTTGATTGAAAACTTGGCCGACACAATTCCTTTGTTTTTTCAATCGAATTTCATAATCAAATCACAAATTCTCAATAGGCTTCGATGGTAAGTAGTCCGTTGGGATAATTCGCTAATGGACCCTTTCCTTTTGAGATAGTTCCGACGTTGAGGTTCACAAAATGATATTTAAGGTATCGAGTCCTCTTAACGAGTATGATGTATGTCTAGGATAAAGTTTGTTATTGTTACTGCATCTGTTACTTTTTTTTATTATTAATGCATTAGATAGAAACGGTCTATTTCAAACTATACTTGTCTAGTATAATGACGTAGGGCTACAACAAAAAAGTATGGAAGCCAGGGTCTTACCCAGAATTTGTTTTTTTCGGGGGGTGTTTTACTCAGGGATGTTTTTTCGGCGGCGTTTTACACAAAAAAAATCAAACAACCCACACAAAATTTGTTTATATCCATTTTTGTTAGGTTTTTACGAGTCAGGCAAACATTTGGGTGGGGGGAAAAACCCCCCTCCCCCTAGGTACGGCCTTGGTGGATTGTGAGATTAACCTCGCTTTGGTAACTTTGAGCTAAAAGGAAAATGCGATGAAAATATTAAAGGTAGTATATTGAAATCCGAGTAGGATTCATACAATAGGTCTTCAGTAAAACATAACACGTTTGCAAAAATAGATTGATGTGTTTGTGGGAATTACCCCTCGGCTTCATTTTGAAAATACATTTTTGGTATCTTAATTTGTTATAATAAAAAAAAGGTCTAGAGTTTGAAAATATCGTCTTTTTTTATCTTCTTAAAAATAAATCGAAAAAGGTCTCCTCCTTTCATTATGGGGGGTTGGTGCTCCTGACAGTCCAGAGGAGAATTCAGTTGCATAATGCTGGGGTTCCATATTCAGTTATATGTATGTTAATTCAGTTCTACGTTAATTTACTGTATCCTATAAATATTACCAGATTAAAACACTTTGACAAGTAAGAAAAAAACAAAGTAGAATCCAAAGGCATTTTTCAAAGGGAAGTATACATTTAGCATTTAAATCAGGACATAATATAAGCTCGTTTTTAAATAAAGGGAAAGACAAGATACCGAGAAATTTGCAAAAGGGAGTATACAAAATTCCATGTTCTTGTGGAAAATTATATGTGGGTAGAACGCAACAAACTTTAGAAAATAGGCTAGAACAACACAAGAATGCAATAGATTACGCTCTAAAACAAAACAACACACCAGAAACGTTTGAGTCAGCGGTTGCAGAACATCTTTATAATTTTCCTCATCACAGTATTTTATTTGATCAAACAAAAATAGTAGATACGTCTGTAGGACTTTTACAAAGCTTCAGGGAAATTATAGAAATAAAAAAGATAATATATGGGGGTACTAGCATCAATAGAGATGAAGGGGAATTTGGGATCAATTCAATTTATAATAGTTTAATTAAAATGCAGGCAAGATATTCAACCAATACTGATTTTAATAATATTTCTGAAACGAAAGATGACCTTGCGAACAAAGGTCAGAATGGGTTAAATGATGAGAAAAGTAAACGAACTGCAGCTAAGCTTGCAACAAAACGAATCCATTCAATTTATAATTCATAAAATGGTTGATGAACTTGTGAAATTTAATTAAGGGTTATGGACCGGGGGTTAGTTGACCTTTTATTGTTTTGGTCTAAGTATAAATATATTCTTCATTTTTGATAGATTTCAATTTATATACTGGGAGGAGGCGAGTAGAATCAATATAGACATTCAGTACATGGAAGTGTTTATTTAATATATTTCCATTTATATACTGAGAGGAGGCCAGTTGAAAGACATTCAGTGCATGGAAGTGTTTAATTAATATGTGATTTTTGTTCTTATTTATTTATATTTTTATTTCGTTTTTGGTTTTTGTTCTATTTTTTTTTTTTTTTTTTTTTTTTTTAATTTAATTTAAGTTGTTTTTTTTTTTGCTTTATTTATTTATTTTTTTTTTTTTCCGTTTATAAATGATAACCGATGTTGGGCCGAAATATTATGAGGTTTTTTTCATAAATAATTTTTTTTTATTTAAATTCTTGTTAGAAAATTAAAACCCGTTTTTCGTGTTTAAAAAATTTTTTTTGTTTTTAATGGAAAAGCAGTGTGGTCTAAGAAATTAAATAATATTTGGGGATAAGACTTGGCTCTCCAAGCATTATTTCAGAAGCCATTATATTCTTATTTTTTCCTTTTCACAAAACAAAATAGTAAGTATGTAAAAGAAGAACCAAGAATCCAAAGGATGTAAATCTTAATTAAAACCTATTGCGTTTAAAAAGAAGAACTAAGTTTCACAAAAGTTAATTAAGCATTCACTCTATTGTTCGCTTCTCTTTGGATTGGGGATGGAGTAAGAGCGTAGGTCTATGTTCGACTCTATTTGCAAAGAAGACGCAAATGCACTACGGTATTTTTAGAGTATTGTATTTTTAAACATATATGTATGAGATTGATAATTTACAGGTGGACTCGTACCTATAATCATAGGTACACACAAAGCGTATTTGTGATCTCTCTACTGAATGCCAGAAGTCTTCGCATCTTTGGTTATTACTGTTTATCCCTTGTTTGTAGTTTTCAAGGTGTGTTTTTGTTTCTGTCGTTTCTTTTTTGTTTTTCTTGACTTTTACTCTGTCTTTTTCTGGGCTCTGCCCAGATTTTTGTGATGGGTTATAAATAAAATGATTGATTGGTTGATGAGAGGAGCTGATTTTCTATTTCCTCTCCCTCTAGTTCCCAGATGCTGCAATTCGTGGAAAAGTGGAATTATTGCGACGCATTAATTTTATGGAAAAAACACTAAAATATTTGAAAAATCGTAGTCATGATTTTTAGGAATTTTCGTTCCAAAACAAAATCATACCCCCCCCCCCCTTATATTTTTAAGAATTACTTTTTTTTTCATCTCCCTTTCCCAGAGAACCAACCAAAACAAGAGAGTCAATCAAAACAATGGATCCAATCATAAAAGCTAATTTAGAATTTACTCTATTGTTAGCTTTTCTAACAATTCAGTGTTTGGCTCCATTTGCAAAGAAGAAGCAATTGCACTTTGACATTTTTAGAGCATTGCATTTTGAAACATACATGTATCAAATTGATAATTTATAGATGGACTTAAAGGCTACCTATGAAATAGAGGAGCTGTTGTTTCATTTCCTTAACCTGTAGTTTCTAGATGCTGCGATTCGCGAAACAGTGAAATTATAGTAACAAATTAATTTTGCGAAAAAAAACCCACTAAAATGCTTGAAAAATTATAGACCTGGTTCTTATGTATTTTGATTGCAAATTAAAATACCCCCCCCCCCTATATTTTAATAAGTAATTGCCCCCCCCCCCCTAAAATAAATCCGTGCATTGGTGCCACTGCTTACAGAAGATAAGTTTCAATCCATTTGCTGCTGTTGAACTTTTATTGTTGCTGAGTAAATGGAAAAGCATGGTAATTTACAGTTTACAACATGTAAAAAGTGGATCACCAGTTGTTCATTTGATATCTCAACTCGTTTTCTTGACTTCTTCGAGAACTTTCAATGAATACGAATTTACGGTTTTCCGCAGGAATGGTAGCAGAAAATCGTTCGTAATACTCAGAACTGCTGCGGTTTTCCACAAAGCGTAGTATGTGGAAACTAAGGGTTAGAACTATTTAATTACTTTATCCTGCTAAATTTTTTAGAAAATACAAGAAACTTGGATATTTGGATCTGACAATGCACCTTTCTTGGTTAGTATATCTGGCTTTATTTTTTGTCACCTTCATCAGTTAAGGTTATAAAACAGAATCTGGGCAAATGAAGTAAAGTTTATTTTTAGAAAACGTTTAATTGTTAGCTTCTCTTTTCAGATGATGAAAATGCTAAAAGTGGAATAGAAGAAGAAAAAGGGAATTCAGAGGGAAGGAGACCTTCTGTGAAAACCTGTCACATTTGCAAGAAAGAATTCGATTCCATTAAAGACCTGAGGGCACATATTATTTTACATGCTGGTGTCCGGGTTTTTCCCTGTAATTTGTGCGATCGCCTTTTACAGTCTAAACGAGTTTTGAGGAAGCACAAGTAAGTTGAGCTGTCAAAAAGATATGATAAGCTACTTCAGAAATGCGTCCCCTCCTGCAGTCAGAAAATGTTCGTGGCACATCTGGACCTAATTAACCTTAACAAACATTCAAACACACTAAAAAAGTTTTTTATATAAAGTAAGGGACACCTAAAAATCAAAATTTTGTTTTAGATTTTGAAACTAAAAGGATTATTTTTAAAAGAATTTAAATAAAAAAAAATGTTTTCGTTTTTTTAGAATTTGTTTAATATTCAAAGCTCCATAATAAGTTGTTTATGCATATGAACCATATATAGTAGTGTACAACTTGAAGTAAACTAATATAAATATATACCTTCTTTTTTTATCGTGTTGGTTACACTTCCTTGAATTTTATAACAAAATAATTGTTGACGAGCCATAAACAAGTCGAGTTATCAAAGGAGCAATAAGAATAAATATTAGAGCGTAACGTGTCAGTGTGTCAACAAAATGGCAAGTCATGCGCCCAGTTTCCTGGAAGATCTAAAAAAATTTATTGCATGGTGGTTTTTACCTCGTTTTTGCACTATTTATAGGCATAAAGTTTTACTTTTTCATCAAAATGTGATTATAAAATCAGAATGATATATTTTTAGGAATTTTATTTCAAAATACAGGCAATTTCCATTCGTTGAATTTTCCATATTTGAATATACAAATTTTTAAAATCAACTAATAAAATAATTAGCAAATTTATTTTGTTCCTACCCAGAATAAGAATTTCTTTATAATAAGAAAGAAAATGTGGGACAGTCATGTCATGGAATGATAAACTCGAATTAATATAGCTCTTTAATTATACATTATTAGTTAATTTTAATTTGACGATGTCATTAGTTTTCTAATTAGTTTATTAGAATAGCCTAGTTAAAAAAACAAAACAAAGCCTTGGAAATAAACCATTCATTTTACATTCTAAGGTGAAATAATATCCAGTTATCATAATGAAAACTTACTTATTATTACATTTTGAGATATAAGCGTTTTCAAAAAGGTTGTTTTAATGTATGTACTTGAATCTTTTTGATATTTTACAAATCTTTTAGGACAGAAAATAAAATCTTCTCATACTTCAATCTTGAAATTCATAATTTTACTAACCGATTGGACCTCTGAAAGTTCATTCAGAAACCGTGTCTTTTAGCCATAAAATAATATGTGCATAAATGAATGAATAGCATTAAATTTAAACAGGTATGTGATTGTATTTAACGATTTGTTCTTTTTTAATTTAAACAGACGAAGTTAGATGAAAGCGTTTAGAAATTAGTAGAGTTTAAGAATTTTTTTTTTAGTTTCGATGCTAAGCAAAACATTCCAATTATTTATGATTAAAAGTTAAACGATTAATTAAATTTACAATTTAACTAAAATTTCAATTTTTCTCATTACAGTTTTTTGATTGTTGTCAAAAATGTGACATTTTTTTGTCATCCGACAAGAGAATTGACTATTAATATTTACGTCAACAAAAACAAATTGGACTCAGACTTAACTCAGCAGAACAAAAACGGGAAATGTCTTTTAATAATATTATAATAAAATCAGACTATTTTTACTGTGCATCGCACAGTATTAAATTTAAATTTATTAAATATATGTTTATTTTAAACTAATTGTAAGTTTATTAAATTTAATTTTAATAAATATATATTAAATTCATTAAATATATTTTATTTTATTAAATTAAATATTAAATTTAATGAGGCTTCAATTATAATTCTACCAATATTCTTACATATGAGGTGTGCATGGATCGTTTTTGATTTATTTTTTCGGGATTTGACTGAGTTTAAAAAATTATACAAAAAATTTCATTAGTTACCAGAAGTGACAAATGGGCAAAGTGGGTTCTACCTGAAAGGTTGCCACTGTAGCGTTGTCACAACCGTGACTATGATTACTTGTAAATATGACAACTTCCGACTATGACTACTTGTGACTGCGAGTAGTTAAGCCTACGAATACTTGCAACTAAGACTATTTACGATCCCAACAACTTGTGATTGCGACTTTGGCTACTTATGACTACGAATGCGAATGCAACTTGAAAGCTACTCCGGCTACTTGTGACCGTGACTACTTGCAACTGCGACCGCTTGCACCTAAAATTTGGAATATTTGTGATTACGAGTGTGACTACAAGGGCGACAGCTACGCACGCTCCTCCTCCATCCCAATCTATTCAAAGCCTCCCTTTTTACACCCTCCCAGGAAGTTCCCATTTTTTTTTAAATCTTTCTTTATTACGTCCTCCCACCCCAGATGAGGACGACCTGCTTTCCGTTTAGCCCTCGACGGTTGGCCAGAAAGGACAATCTTGGCAATGTGCCATCCTTCATCCGCACAACGTGCCCTAGCCATCTTATTCTTTCTTTCGTCATAGACCTAGAAAGCGGGATTGAACCACATTTTTCGTACAGCCTACTGTTTGAAATACGGTCAGTCAGCCGGGTACCCAGAACAATCCGTAGGCAATTTCTCTGGAAAACATCTAGCAAATCTTCATCCGCTTTTCAGGGCGCCCATGCTTCAGAGCCATATTTGACCACTATCATCACTGTAGCCTCTAATATTCCTATCTTGGTTTGCAGACTTATCTTCCTATTATTCAAAACTTTTTTAGCTGTGAAAAAACACCCTTAGCCTTCGCTATTCTACTTTTAACATCTTCACTGCTCCCACCGTCTTTACTAATGATAGTACCAAGGTAAGTGAAGCTGCCCACCTGATCAATCTTTTCGTTACCCAACGTCACCTTTTCATCTTCGTTTATTCCTAGCTTTAGTGACTTAGTCTTCTTAATATTAATTTTCAAACCTATTCTAGCACCCTGAACTCGCAAAAACTCTAAAAGTTCATTCATTTTGCTCACACTTTTATCTAGGATGCTTAAATCATCAGCATAATCTAAGTCCAGGAGTGTTTTTTCTCCCCATTTGATTCCGCGGTCTCCCATCGCCTTTCCTGTGCTCCTTAAGACAAAATCCATCGAAATGATCCATATAAAGAGGGATAGAACACAACCCTGCTTAACTCCTAATTTAATACAAAACCAGCTGCTAACCTCATTTCCTACCTTAACCACAACACTGTGATTCTCGTACATAGCACTAATCACTTTAATGTATTTGTCTGGTATACCATACAAGAATAAGACCTTTGCTAAATCTCTTCTATCAACAGAATCGAACGCTTTTTCATAATCTATAAAACTATCTCAATATATGATATATATTATATCTCAATATATAATATCTCAATTATTAGCCTAAGAGTGAAAATTTGGTCGACTCATCCTTTACCCTTCCTAAAACCGCACTGTTCTTCTCTTAAAACTTTGTCTACAGCTTCTCTCAGTCTATGCAGTGATCTGGAAACACGATGGATGGTTGCTGCATCACATATGGTCATTTTATTTTCAATAACCTTCCTGTTAGCAGCCGTAATCTTGTTATGATATATAGCTGGCATTTCTATTCATCTTCACCAAGAAGAAAAAGAAGTCTTGCAATTTTTCATTGATACAACACTAAATAAATTAGACATCTTAATGTGATAATGGTAAATAACACTGGTTATATTTCATTTCTGTTTGTAGTTGCCATACACGGGACATGTCCTAAGTACTGATACTCTGGACAGTCCCAGGTATGAAACCTAACTTTATCAATTGAAGTATTCAATTTTAGTCTAAAGTGGTGAGTATAGCTCTTCAGACCTATAAATTATATTTCATAAGGTACAAATCAATGAAGGAGTGACGGTGAGCGGACACTTCAAACCTAATATTTTCCTACACAATTCACAGAATACCACGAAATATATTTGACATTTAAATTGACATTTACGATCCTTCCACCATAAGACAAAATGGTGTCAGTTGGATTTTAAACTTCTGCAGATGTGATCTAGTGCAAAGATAGTTCTGTGTTTTATTTCGGAAATATTTTGCTGGATGGCTTGGGGGTTTGTTGTGCCTCTCCAAGGTATGGAGCCTTCCCCCTATGATGTGCATTAAAAATAATTGCCTATTGTTCAAATTTGTACAAAACAAGTTCAATAACTTTGGTCAACTATTAAATTCAAAGTAAATAAATTTAAGAATATGGTCCGGTGTTTACCATATCCTAATCAGCTAATCCTGCCTACTCTTCCTTCAACCTGCCTATTTCAATTCAATCCTTCAATGACTCTGACGGTCCCCCAAAAGTGTCTATTACTTAATATGATCCTATTTCTCACCCATTCTCTCTTCATTCACCCATTTCTCTCTTTGAAACTACCCTGTCAAATTTCTTCCTTTAACCATTTTAACTCCCTACTAAATCAGAAAAAATTAAATCGATTCTCCTCTGTGTCTCCACCCGTTGGGCAAAAATAATAGTCCTCCTTCCACCTAACCTTTTTCAAAGACCTAACCTTTTTGCAGCTATTTAAAAGTCCTTTTTTGGTAAAATAAATGGGAGTGGCTATAGGACGGATCGATGGTTATATAAATATAAGAAAGGGTTCACTTGATTCTGAGTTTTAAAATCTAGTGGTTTTTCATTGAAACACATTGTGCTACATGGGGAATTTGATAAACCCCATATTGCTTTTGGAGATAATTTGTTTTACCTTTCGTTATTAGGAGAATGTGTGCTTTATTACAAAAAGGGGAAAAACGTCTTGAAGAAAGAAGATATTTTTGTATTTTAAAAAAAAATCCTCTGCACGATCTGCACGCCGGGAAAGTGTATGCTAAACTTTTCAACATTCTTTCTCCAATATTCAGCCTTTTTTATATATATAAATATCGACGGCTATAGTACAAGCCCAGCGTTCGTGGAAATTCGGGAAAAAGTTCATTTGATTTCTAATTTTAAGATTTAGTGCTTTTTTTTGTAGAACAACATGATGCTGCTAGGGGGCTCTTTTAGGCTCCAGATTGCTTGTAAATGTAAGTCTAAATTAAGTTTTAATAATAGGGACAACAAAATGAAATACAATCCGCCCGTCTCCTGCCGCAAACTCCCGTGTGGCGGAGTTTTGGGGAAGAACGCAAACAGAATGAATTTTGTTAGATTCAAGTTTGTATGTGACTTCTTTTCTTTTAGATTCTGGTATAGAGAGCAACTTAATAATAAAACAAAAAACTGATATTTTTCACTAGCAGTTTTGAGGTTTCTGAAATACATGGTGTTTATTTATAAATTAATTTAAAAAAAACTTTTTCCACAAAATAAGTTTTTCAAAGAAAAGTAAAGAACTCCATTAAACAAAAAATTAGCAAAAATAAAATCAAATAATCTACCAAGCTCGAAACTACCACAAATCAGCATCGATAAATAAATGAAACCCAAAACGAACAGAAATTGAAATAAATAACCGAGTCAAACTCAAAACGAGCAGAAATTAACATAAGTCGGGCGCAAAACCATATCAAAATCTTAATATTATTTGATTTATTAAAGTTATAAAAGTAAAAACATTTATATTTTTTTCTGTAAAGTGCAATTTATGATCTGGCCTTGGGAAGGCATAGGGGTTTGGAGCCCAACTTATATTAATTTCTGCTCGTTTTAAGTTTGACTCGGTTATTTATTTTAATTTCTGTTCGTTTGGGTATCATTTATTTATCGATGCCTAGTTTTGAGCTTGGTAGATTATTTGATTTTATTTTTGCTCATTTTTTGTTTAATGGAGTTCTTTACTTTTCTTTGAAAAACTTATTTTTGGGAAAAACATTTTAATTATTTATGTTCGTTTTATATTGACATAGTCTTTTCAGGGAAAAAGAAAATAACACTTGAAATCTTTTCGTTTTTAAGACTTTATAGTTTGGCCTGCTATTTGTACGCTGGAGAGAAATTTTCAGCAATTTTTAACAACATACACCATTTTAAAACTCTTGATACAAATAGTACTGTTTAACTTAGTTTCATACCTCCTCTAGTTGACCTGAAATGGAAAACTTGATACCATTCGCAAAAAAAAATCTGTTTACGTTTTTTGATAGCTTTGATACACTTACACTATTTTGATTTGGTTAAATTTTAAGAGCAGAAGTAGCCTCGAAAGTTTGAACATAATACCCTCAGTCGTTCTTGGGATGCTGCTGAGATGCCTTATTGGGAATTAGCATTAACACTGTGAATTTTTTTTTAATCTTTTGGAAAAATTTAGTTTTTAAACATAATGGGCAAATGAGAGGGTGGGAGTGGAAGGGGGATTAGTTGCCCTCCAATCACTTTTGACTATTAAAAAGGGCATCAGCCCTTTCTATTTTCAATCGAATGAGCCCTTTTCAAAGTTCCCACGACCACTCCTTTGATACGAAGTGCCCTGGTCTTAGCAACAACAAAAACAAAAAATATTACTAATCACTTTCGACTGTTAAAAAGGGCACTAGCCCTTTGAATTTCAAATCGAATGAGCCCTTTTCTGAAGTTTTTACGGCAACGTCTTCTATAAAAAACCTTATATGCCCCCAGGGCATAACTTAAAACCCTTACCCTCAGGGCTTTGGCGGAGTATCCTCCTCAAAAACATATTTTCTATCTGTGAATCAACTACGCTGAACAAAATGGCTATCTCAAAATTTTAATTGGATGTGTTTGGGAGAATGATGGGCGTGGGGGGGGGGGGGGCTAGGTGCCCTCCAATCACTTTCGACTATTAAAAAGGCACTAGCCACTCCAATTTGCCATCGAATGAGCTCTTTTCGAACTTTCTACGACAACTCCTTCGATACGAAGTGCCCGGGTATGGAGAAAAAAAAAACACATTGTACCCACATCGTTCTTTACTTAGGCAGCGCTTGCGCGCTGCCTATGATTTTAACGCTTGCTAACGACATTTCCTAACACACAACTAGCTTTTTTAAATAATTTTCGTTCCTTTCTTGAGTTTTATATTTTGTTTTCTAAACATTCTCCTAAAGTAAAGTAACCCTATATCTAGCATATCCTATTATAATTTTTTATTGCAATTGATTTCTGCCACTGATATCCAGTAAAAAACCATATTCTTTAATTATAAAAAAAAGGGATTTTTTAATATAAAGATAGCTATATCTGTCTTATATATGAGTGGCTGTAGTTGTAAGTTGTTGTGAAAAGTTGGCAGAGTTCATTTGATTCTTAATGTTAAGATCTGGTGACTGTTGAAAATAAAGATACTTTTATTGACTATTAGTGAGGGAAATAAATATAAGCCCATTGCACTAAGCTATATTGAACGCTTAATTAATTAAATTCTTAATTTAAAGTCATCATTGTTGTTTTAAAAAGGAGACATGCCACTGCACCCCATACGAAAAAGTTATTTTCCCTCTTGGTCAAGATGGGGGATTGATGGGAGATGGGGTATTGGTCTCCTATAAAGGGTTTTTGGCTATGGGGATTCCAATGGCGCAAATTATATTTTCATCTGACGCCATTTTGTAGTTTTTCATGTCATTTTTCAAAATGCCACAAATTGATTTTGCAATAAACTTTTAAAATTAGACTAATTTCAATGATAGCTACGATTCCTGAATCAGCTTCAAATGGTGATTCTTCTTCACTGGACAGTTTTGTTGTTCTTTCTTTCTTTTTCAAAACACTTTTTTAAAGTTTTGGTTTCTATGGGTGATAGTTCGTTCTTAATTAGGTTGCATCTGACGCTTCAACCGTGGTAAGATTCAAACAGCCTAGGAAAAATTAAATATTAAATCTTTGTTATATTTTTAGACTGACGCACGCCTCAGATCAACAAGAAAACTTGACCAATAAAGTCTTGACGAATGAAGATCAGGTTGAGACGTCAAGAACAAAACTGCAACAAACATCAAAAAAAATGTGTGCACCGAATGCGGGGAACCATTTCGACAGGCTGTATCACTTCGTATTCATATGGCGTCACATTCTGGCTTAAGACCATATGAATGTCAAACTTGTAAGGTATTGAAAGGGCTTGTTGAATTCTGTCGACTACACCTTTTCAAATAAATTTTGGTTAGATCTTAGCAAATGTGACAGGCACATCTTGGGAAATGTAATTGGCATGTGTAATAGCAAATTTTGTCTTAGCACATGTGATAGGGAATTCCTCCCCCTAAGGATGGTCTGAAGGTTCAGATTCGGAGGCTCTCAAAAGGAAATTTGAAAAGTGGTTCCCCGTCACAGTTGTCTTTATTTAAGACAGTGTAAATATCAAAGCTATCAGGCATGTAAAATGCTACTAAAGCTTTTTTTAAAACGATATCATGTTAAACAGTGGAATTTATAGTAGAATTCGAATTAAAATTGGTTACCGTTTATTTTGTTGAGTTTGTACAAAAAAAAATACCCCATGTGTATATATATTCAAATGCGTATAGTTGCAAAAAAGCCGGATTTGCCAGTTTTTTGTTGCTTCTCTCCTCTTTATCAGGCCTTTGACCCGCACGAGTCACACTTGATACAGCCTTCAGACCTCACGTGTTTATTATCATGACGTTTTTTTTTGTTTTTTTTTTTAGTTAAGATTGGGTTTGTATGGCCTTTATTCTTTCTCAAGGCTTCAAACAAAACTAGATTTTCATATTTTTCTATGCTGATTGATTCAGATATATTTTTTTTTGTGCAAAGGAAAAAGTGTACCTACAAACACACTTGTTTATATATAAATTTAGTATTAGAGCTCATCTCTTGCTAACAAAAAGCTGGATTTGTCGGTTTTTGTCTTCTCCATCTGCTTGATTAGGCCTTCAGTTCTTGTCAGTCGCTGTCTTTGACTTTTGGTTCCTGCAAATATAGCCCAATGTCAATGTTTTGAAAAGAGCGAGGCTTTGAAAAGATGTGGCTGGAGGAGGAGCTTACACAGCTGTCTGGTCTCAGACAGCCTGGTGCTGCAATGAGTTTTTTAGTTGTAGTGTACTAGTAGCAGTTGTAGTAGTAGATTACGATTACGTTAAAACAGCGAGTAGAAAATATGTAGAAACAAAACACCCATGGATAGAGTAAACAATGACATTCTTCGTTTTACATTCTTCTACTCTAGTACGCTTGTTATCATGCCCTCGAATTTCCTGTTTTTAAATATTTTTTTAGCTTCCGTCCATTCATATTGTTTCAAAATCATTTTGCATATTTGTTTCCATTTTTAGCGTGACTAGTTTTGCTTTTTTGGATTTTCTAGTATGAAGAAGAAAGGAACCCACTTTGTTTTTGGTATAACATTAAGTAGGACAAATCTCTCCCTCTCTTGAATAATTCCTTCTTCGTGTGTATCTAGTAGACTGTAGGACACTCTTTGCACTTTTATAATCAATCTTTATAATCTTTTTCAGGCCTAAAAAGTAGGGCCTTCCCTGTCTAAAGATAGTGTTCATAATCTACTGATGTTCTTGTATCGTTGTGGATAATAATAAATTTTTGTATTTTAGATGCGTTTTGACAAGGCTTGCGAGCTGTCTCGACATAAGAAGATTCATTCTAAGAACTACCGTCCCTTTGGATGCCCTCAGTGTGGTCGAGCCTTTTCTTCAAAGCACCATATGCAACGTCATGTTTTGACTGTTCACTTGAAGGAAAAACGCTATGCTTGTGATTTGTATGCTATTTTCTATCCCTTTTTAGTCTGTAAATTTCAGTGATAATAATAATGATAATTAAGCCAGGGATATACGCAGCAGTGTTCTTGGGGCCCGAATCCTCCAAAATACTAATTTATTTCGAATTTTCAGGTGCTTATTATTATAAATATCTGATATATTTTTATTACTTACTTACTTACTTAAGTCCCATCCGTCCTTGAAGGTCGTCGTGGGGCCTTTTTCCTCGTAACTGCGTGGATGTGCCGTCTGTATACTTCACGGTCTTTTGCTAGGCGAAGAAGGTCCGAGAGGCGGTGAGGTGCAAAGTTTTCCTTCCACCTTTTTGGGGGACAACCACGAGGACGAGAACCGTGAATTTGGCCTTCAAAGGTGATACAATACAAATAGTTTTTTTTATTATAATAATTGGTCGATTAGAAGTAGAAAAATAATTAAAAAAAAAGTTCCTGGGCAAGTAAAACAAACAATGAGTAAACAGAAAATAAAAGAATAAATCTAAATAAAAGAAGTTGGATTCATTTTGAGGGCGTAAAGAAGAGGAAAATTTCTAAGGATTGTTGTCAACCACCATTGTGAGTAACGGGATTGGTTGTGAGGTCAAGTGGAGAGTATCATGTCAAAGGGAAGAGTAATCTTTTGGGGATAAATCAGCTGTATTGGATTTTGATTATAACGCTTGGAAAACTTAGATATCGGTCATTTAATATTTCCAAAAAAATGTTGGGTTAGTTTTCTTGAAGAGGTATAAACAAAGGACTTTTGTGTCTTGAAAAACACCCTCTTAAACGACCTTTCTTGGGAAACTTCTACCAAATGACCATAGAAGCATGAAAAGACTGCAGATAGTTATGTTTTTGTGAGCTCATTTCACTTTTCTTCACATGCCACCAGTGAAAGATTCCAAAGTTGGTTGGCAACACTGGTTATTATCTAAATTGATTTGACTTTAGAGTAGAAAGTGTAGGTTCAGGTTTTTTGTGAGATAAATCAATTTAATAAGTTTTTTTAGATTTATGAATCCAAAAATCACTGAAGTGAATTTAATATCTAGAAATTTTTAAGGTATTGGCTTATAGGAACAATCTAACGTTTCATGAGGAAACCTTTTTTCCACTTTGTGCAAGAATAAGAAATTTTTTTTGGGGCCACTTTGGGAAGGAAATAGGAAAAGGGCAATTTGTACATCAAATATAATAATTGATAGCCACTGACTCCATAATACAAAATCATTAATTAACAGCTTGACATCTTAACTGCCATGCTTGCTTTACTTGGCTCAGACCCTGGGTTTAAAAAGTGGGTGGCTACCCCCCCCCCCCTCCCCCTAAACATCAGAACGGAATGAATAAGTATTACAATAAAAGAAAAATTATTCCTTTGACTTGAAGATGAGTAAAGTTTTGCTCATTTTTATAAATTTTAGATTTGACAGTTTTATAAATTTTAACCTGTGCTAACAAAAATTGAACGTAGGGTTATTTTCAACTTGCTGTTGCATTTAAATCCTTTGAACTTTCCTTTCAATAGTAGCTCCTTTTGAACTTTCGAAATTTTAGATTTAAAAGTCTTAAAAATTTTAAACTCTGCTAACAAGCATTGAGCCTAGGGTTATTTACAACTTGCTGTTTTATCTAAAGTTATATCTGAAAACGGTATGCTTTTAATCTGACACCTCATATGCACCCTTGGTGAACTTGGAACAGACCATAGATCAGCCAGCGGGGATGCTAGCTTTCACTTTTCCACCAGTAGAATCTTAATAGGATAAATGAATAGAAACAGAAGAAAAATAACGCTTGAAAATTTTAGAGTGAATTTTGCTCCTTATTTTTAATTTTAGATTTTAATATTTTTTTTTTTTAATTGATTTTAACCTGTACTTAAAAAAAAATACTGGCATCAAGTATCATTTTGGTTAGGTGGAATATGAATAATGTTTAAAATTTTTAGCCTAAAGTGGAGCTTCCAAATATAAATTTCAAATTTGTATCAGAGTCTATTTAATCTTGTTTCCTATCAGTGAATCTCGAAATAAGCTGATCAAATTGAAGGTGACTGGTTCAAACGCCAATCAAAGATTGACATTGCAGGGGAAGATAATATTTACATTTGTATCTGGTTGGCAAAATACTCTTTTTTCGTGTTCTGTAGGGAAGATTTTCTAATGGACGAGAGAAGATATTAGGGAAAAGATGGAGAAAATAGAGACAGAGAGAAAATGTTACAAAATGTTATGTTGTAATGATTTGATGAATCGCGTAGGCTTAAAAGTCACAACTAGGTCCAAGAGTTACTTCATAAAGTGTAAGTAAGATAAGACAATATTTATTACCAAAAAACGGCTCTGACTTGCTTAAATGGGCCGAATTCGTACTTTAACGTCAATAAACAAAAAAGAACAAAAAACAAACAACAACAAAAAATTATAAAAGGGTTAATGGCAAATACGTAAAAATATCAAAAACAATTAACATATCGATGCCAAATCAGCAAAAATACTAAAACAATGAAAATTCGTAAAATTAAAAAGGGAATAAACTAATTAAAACAAATAATAAATAATTAAAACAAAATTAAGGAAAATAATTAAAACAAAATTTAGTTATGCGTTAAAGAATAGAAAGATATAAAATGGCAAGATGAGGAGATTCACTGATTGAACTTGTCAACTATGTAAGGGACCAAAGTGAATTAAGTGCAAGTAAATGACCGATTATAAAGTTTTATAAATACTAGTTATTAGTTACATATTAATAATGTATATTTACATATGTCACTACATTAATGTTATTCGGTAAGTGTCATTACATATGAATAAATACTAGTTACAAACTGTAGAATGTTCTTATCTCTTCAGAAAGTGATTCATTCCAAACCTGTGGAATAAATGTTTATGTCAATACTATACACCGTTTCATGTACATAAACACTGTTTTATGTCAATACTTTTATGACAATACTAACAATGTTTAAATATGTCAAGAACAGTGTTTCTCTTAATGTACTAAAGACTATAACACTAATATCATAACTCTAATGATACCAAATGCTTCGTTCGATGTTGCTATTTTATATTGTTTAAGTTACTGAAAGTATTAGCCTCAAGCAAGGACAATAGTTCCGCCAGTGTAGGCTAAGAACCCTCTTCTTTTTCAAGTAGACTTCTTTTTGAGCCTAGACTAAGAGCTTAAACTGTCTTGCGGTTGGACCGCAAAACGTCTACTTGTTGTTTCCATTCCTCAACGTGGCCATGAGGGTGAGAAAGCAGGATTTTCCTTCCAGGATAGGGAGAAAGATTGAAGTTTATGGCAGATTGGAGTTTGACAACCACAAGAAATGTCGATTGTGTACAAAGCTGTTTTTCTCTCTCTCTCTCTCTTTCCATCACTCTCTCCTCTCTCTCTCTCTCTCTGTCTTGTCGTCAGAAAATGCTTTCTTTGTTTTTTCTGTTCTTTTCTCTTTTGTTTTAGTATGTGAAAGTATTTTCAACCTTTCTAAATGGCGATTTCCTAGGCGAGTGATTAGCATGCTTGACTTGAAAACGCTTGTCCGTGAGGACAAGGGTTCGAGTCCTGGTGTCGCTGTTTATTTGATTTGGAACGGGGGTCAATGGTGTGACTCTGTAAGCTCATCCAGAGTCGACCAAGTTCTAAATGGGCACCTGGAGAAATCTGGGGAAGGTAAACAGGAAGGGTTTGCGAAAGCCCAGAAGTCCATAAAACGGAGATCAGCACCGCCAATAGGGACTGTAAAGCTCATAGCCCTATTCTTGACTTTTTTAAATGGTGATTTCCAGTAAATTAGTGTCCTGTTTATCAGTACAATTCATTTATATAATTATTTTACAGTTGCTCCAAGCGATTTCCGACAATGTCAAATCTTGAACAACATCGAGTAACTCACAGTACTGAACGTCCATATCAGTGTGACTATTGTGACATGACGTTCACATGCAATGCTTATAAACGGAAACATATGAATATCACACATGCACTGATCAAACCGTTTAAATGTGGATTTTGCTCTGTTTCATTTTCATCAAGCTATCACCTGAAGAGACACCTGCTGATCCATTCAGAGTCGAAGCCATTTTCGTGTGATCAATGTGGCTTCTCTTGTTTGTCAAAATACGCCCTGCAAAGACATACAGCCGTTCATACTGGAATTAAACCGTTCTCGTGTGAGCATTGCCCAGCTGCCTTCGCTTTCAATGAAAGGTTTGCTATGTGTTTATTTGCTTTTATGTGTGTATACATTTTTAATAATGAGGGAGATGGGAGCAGGGGTGGATCCAGGGGTATCTGAAGACCCCTTCAAAATCAAGATCATTTTGTTTGATCAATGTAGCCTCTGTATGTCTAAATACGCGCTGCAAACACATACCAACACAGTGTTCCGCGCTGCAAACACAGTGTTCCTTTGTTCGTGCTACGTTCGCTTTTAGTAAAATGGTTTACTTTGTATTTATCTTTTGGAATTGGGCAAACTTTGGGCAAAAACTAAATTGGTCAATTATATCAAACTTTATAGGAAATAGGAAGAGTGTAGAATGAATGTTTTGTTCCAAAACGACTACTCACCAGCTCAAATGGCTGAATTTGTGTTCTTGCCAGATAAATATAAGGATTAAGACAACATGGTTAGTAACTACGTAAATTATACTCTAATGCAGCTACGTAACTACATAACTAGATAAGTACACTCTTAAGTATACTAAGTAGATATAAGTATCTTAAGTATATAAGTATCTTAAGAATATACATAGTATACTCTAAGTATACTCGTAACTACATAAATATACTCTTAATATTAAGACAGCACATCTAATGATTAATTTGCAGTCGATGTTCGATTTCTTGTGATCAATATGACTTTTTGTGAAAATACGCTCTGAAATGCATGGTACACCATTTGTCCGGCTGCCTCTATTTTCAGTGAGAGGTCTTTTATATACGGGCATTCATCAACGTTTAATCGAAAGGCAGGCAATGACGCCATCTTCAAGAAAAGAAGATGCTCCTTTCCTGAATGAGTCACTAGATGTAGTGGAAGATATGAATCAAAAATAGTTATTTTTCAGTTGCAAATGTTAAAAGTTTTTCATACACTCTAAGTGGTATGATGATGTGTTGTATCACAAGTAGTGTTTGAAGCTGATTATTTTTTACGTGTTTTTTATTCTTTTTTTTTAAGTGTAGTATTTTGCTAATTATTTTTTTAAGTAGAAAGACAAATCAGGATAATAATTGAAGACTGAAAATGCGAATCCGATTCACAAAAATAGAAGTTTGAGCCATCATAAGCTCAACTTTTTGTTCCTCATTTTATTGGTTTGATTGGGGCTGAAAAGTTCTGAAATAGAACTGAGGCGATCAAATACTCCTATGGCACTTCTCTCCTTAAGACCCAGAATTCAAACCAAAATTGAAGTTATTAAAGAAAAAAAGAAAATAATAAATGTAATTGTAAAACATTGTTGATCTCCCTCACATCCTCTACATTGCACCCTTCTGGAAGATTCTTACATACGCTGTTAAACTGAAAATTTACTCCACTTTCTTCCGTTTTGAAAAATACCTAATGAGATTTGGATGTGCAGTTTAAAGCTCATCAATAGCCTTCATATAGCAGATCCTACTATAGCTGTTGCTAAACTTATAGAGAACCACAAATGAAAGATTTTAAAACATGTTTGGAACCAACACTAGTTACAGTGTCAAAATTGTATAGTGCTCTTTTTTTCTTTTTTTTTCTTTTTTTTTTCTTTTTTTTTTGTAGTGCTCCGTCATTTTCGTTATGTATGAAAACGGTTTTTCAATAAATAAGTGTAATATAGGACTGAAAGAGTTGATTTCTTAACCCTAATGAGTCCTTTTTACTCATTTCGTTAACCCTAATGAGTCCTTTGTCTCCTTGAAAAAATGTTGACAAAAGTTTTAAAACCGCAAGATGTTTTAACCATTTAAAAATAATTCTAAGCACTTTTAACCTCTCTGGTTAAAATTTTCGTGATCTCTCTCTGATTAATATATATATATATATATATATATATATATATATATATATATATATATATATATATATATATATATATATATATATATATATATATATATATATATATATATATATATATATATATATATATATATATATATATATATATATATATATATATATATATATATATATATATATATATATATATATATATATATATATATCTGTATGGTTATATACTATCTATATACTTCTGTATGGCTGAATTTGTAAAGCCGGAGATTTTACGCCAGCTTTCGAACTATAAGCTATTTCTCTATTGACGATCTGGTACTTTCATGATCTACGCCCTACCGCTCTAGTTAATCATTCATTAATGCATTGCAGAACTGTTTTTTTTTGTTTTTTTTTTTGTTAGTTTCTTTCAGCTTAACGGAAGACAAGACAAAGAGAAATGACAGAATGGATGAAAAATATATAATGTGGGCTATATATTTGCACATTAGGGGGGGGGGGTAAAATATTGGACAGTGTGAAGTTAGAAAACAATTATTATTATATAAAATGCAGAATAATTGTACATAAGACATTTGTCATGCAGGCCCGCTATACTTTACCCTCAGCCCATTGCCTGATGTACAAATATATAGCCCAAATTTGTTTATAAATTATTATATTTTTATCATACTTAAGTATTTTTCATTAGGATTGAGCATCAGAAAAACACATTAGAAGAATATGAGGTAGGGCGTAGATCATACAAGTACCAACGATCTTAGTGAGCGTTTTTACGTATACCCTGATGCGTTTTAACTTGAGAGTTTGGCTCAATAAAATTGAATTTTTGTATTCCAGATGTGTGGTCTTAGTATAGAGGTTTAAGCTCGTCCGTTGTCACCTAACACGCCGTTTGTTCGCTTGGATAAAACGAGTTTCATTTTTAATGATTCTATCTTGGAACGCTGGAAGAAAACGCTACCTTGTTTCAGCCCTTAAGTCCGATTTTTACAAAATCGCAAAATGCTCTAAAAAATGCCAGAGGACTCAGTTGATCGAGATTAATTGAATCGAAGTTCCGATGATAAAGAAGAACAACGTTGCACTTCAGTCGGATTTTACTCGCTCGCCATTTTGAATAATTTTAAAAATTGGCCTTCTTTCGACTCCTGTAAAATGTTTTAATCCATTTCATGAATGAAAAAAAAACTTTAAACGCCGAGAATTTGGGCATGTCAGTAACCACTTCCCCCCCCCCCTCCCCAGCTATCTCCCTGGATTGATCTGTGAATAGAAAGTTCCTCTGATATTGCTTGTAAATTTTGTAACACGTTAATATTTGGTTGATAAAACGCAACTTGCATGGTGAAGGAGGCCAAATTGAGAGCTTTGGTCTTATATTAGGTTCACGATAGACTTTTATTTGAAACCAAAAGTATCACACAACCAAACATTCCATTTCATGAATGAAAAAAAAAACTTTAAACGCTGAGAATTTGGGCATGTCAATGGCCATTCCCCCCGTCCCCCCTCCCCAGCTATCTCCCTGGATTGATCTCTGAATAGAAACTTCCTCTGATTTTACTTGTCAATTTAGTAACACGTCAATATTTGGTTGATAAAACGCAACTTGCATGGCGAAGTAGGCCAAATTGAGTGCTTTGGTCTTATATTAGGTTCACGATAGACTTTTATTTGAAACCAAAAGTATCACACAACCAAACAAAAGAACTCTGAAATAAAATGGGCATTCTACTTTACAATATAAAACGAGTATTTTTTATCTAATTTATACTTTTTGTTAGCTTTTTGGGAAAACTGGTTTTGCCTGTTGATTTTGTGAAAGATGAGCACGTGAATCTTTGATTGGTAAGCTGCATCTTGCATGGCGTAGTAGGCCAGATTAAGAGCTTTGGTAAAATATTAGGTCTACAATAAACTTTTATTTGAAACAGTTAGTATCACACAACCAAACAAAAGACCCTGAAATAAAGTAGGCATTTCTCTTAACAGCAAAGAACGAGAGTTTTTTTTTATCTACTGCATACTTTTCATAAGCTTTTAAGGGAAAATTATGGATGTTAGATTATTTGAAAGACCAATATAATTACCATTGCTATTTAGATAATGCAACTCAATTTTGTAATTAACTTTAGCCGTTTTGGAATACATAGTATACTATTAAATAAAACTAAAAACTTGTTTATGCAAAAATAATAGTACCCCGAATATTTTGGCTTCTCTTCCGCCAGCCATTACCATCAGGAAAGAAAGATGAACAATCTGCTATGGTCATTACAGCTTAAGAAGTTGTAGTTTTCTTTTGACGGTGTAGTTGTCTTTGGGAAACTTTATGGGCGAAAATTGTTGTAAATTTTAACCATTTAGCTGTACTTACATATTTTCACTATTCAACGTGGCAACACGGACGAAATTGTGGTGCTGCCCTGAAAACTTTATAATTTTGAAACAATAGAAAAATATTATAAAACCGCTGATTTCAGGTGTGAGTCGACCTATTATAAATTTAACGGACAAAAAATGTTTTCATTTTAGTGTTCTTGGTACTTAAACGTATCATCTTTTCCTTCTTATTACATAATATTTATACATTTTAATGCTTTTAAATATTTTTAAGCCCCTAAAAAAGGGTAAAAAAAATTAATCTTGATGCTAAAAGCGAAAGCGTTCGTAGTCATGAAATAGAGAACTGCTCTCTAATAGTTACAAAAATAATTATATGACATGTGTTTATAAGTGTTATTATGTTTATAATAGTTATATATATATATATATATATATATATATATATATATATATATATATATATATATATATATATATATATATATATATATATATATATATATATATATATATATATATATATATATATATATATATATATATATATATATATATATATATATATATATATATATATATATATATATATATAATTACCTTTCTAGACCACACTGGCTAAACATGACGTATGACAAACAAGAAAGGAAAAAACAATAATATAAATAAATTACCGAGAAAACTTATTTTTTCATTTTTTAGCACTGAAGACGGCTTGATGGAGGTCCTTGCCGAAATATTTGCTTTTGTCCTTTTGGTTTCTTTTCTGTCCGTTGGCTGATATTATCCTCGTTGTCTCGGCTATTTAATTATATTTTTTGTTTCTTGTTTGTCATACGTTTATAATAATCGTTATAAAAAGATGTTATGATAGTTATAAAATAGCTTTAGTAATAATTTTAAAAATTTAAGGAAAAAAATATTAAAAAATGTGTCAATAAATACAAAATAGTTACAAAATCTGTCACAGTTTTGCAGCTTTAATCTCAATAAGTTCTAATTTTCCAGGTAGCAGGAAAATAACTTTTATGTGTTCTTAATTAGTCCCAAGATCCGCTTGTTTTACAGTTAGATTTCTTTCATTTGGTTTTTTAGTTTTTGGTCTTTTTTTTTGGGGGGGGTGGGGTGCATTAGTTCTTAGGTTTTTTTTTGGTTTTTTTAGGTTTTAGTATAATGTTGTAGGACAGGAAACTAAACCTTCATCCTATTGATTCATGCTCTACATTAAGAAATCTTGTTCTAAACTTCATGCAGAGACCACGTCTTCCTCTTCTTCTAAACACTAATAGTCATAGTCGTTACCTTAATGGGATTAATTTTATTACTTACCTATTTTTGACGGGAACTATACTCCGTTCTGTCTCACCTGGCATCCACAGTTTCACTAATAGCCGATTTCCATTGGGCATGATCGAATGTAGCAGCTTTGAATTAGTACAGCCTGTAAACGGGCATTTGATTTTCAGAAAATGTAATCCTCTAAACAGATGAATTGAAACAAATGCATTAAAAAATTCAGAAAAGTTGAAAAAAACTTTTTTTTCAGGCTATAATAAATTAGTTCTGTCCATAGTTCGAAAAGTGATCACTTAACCTGTATTTGCGTTTAGTTAAAAAGCTTATTTGATATATTATGGTTCTCTTCCTTCAGGTTGAAGCAGCACATGCTAACTCATACTCAGGAGAAGGCATTCTGCTGTCACATTTGCGGTGCTCGTTTCAACTTGAAATGCTCCTTGGATCAGCATACTCGTAAACACACTGGAGAGCAGCCTTTCTCATGCAAGGTGAGAAATTCTACGTTTGGGACATTTACCCTGCTATATAAATCTAACCTGCTTTTTCGCTGCTCAGGGGATGAGCATTTAACCGATTGAGTAAATTTTTCGGGCTTTTTACTGAGTAAAAATGTTCTAACTTAAATAGAACTATAAATGTGTACGTACATGTGTTCAATGGGGATTAGCGACAGCTAGAAAATACAACTTGATCAGTCCAAATAGATCTTACCTGTTTGGCCAAACTTTTATGAAAATTGTGATATTCTGTTAGCTTCATCAAAGCTAATAAGAGGTAATAAAGAAAGATGATAACAACAACTCTGCTTTGAATTCCGAGTTTTAGCAAAGTTCGAATCTGATCCAGCTTTACTGTATATCTAAATTTCAACACTGTGAGTGACATGCTTTTTTGCCCTAATTTTAAGGTTCAGTTGTGATTACTGAGGATGTGTTGTTAATCTTTCGGCTTCCACGCATTGGACTAAAATACAAAATATTGCTTATCGAAGGTTTTTAATATGTCACATGGACCTAGCATTAGAAGCTGTCTTTTTGACCTAGGATTTGAAATATCATTCCCAAAGAAAACTACATAAATTAGAAAGGTGTATTATGGAGGAAAAATATCAAATCTGTCTCTTATGCTAACCGCATTACATATTGACATCCTTCTTCTACAACATTGGAAACCGAACCAAATTTGACGAATAAAAATAAGAAGACTTTTAATTAAACATATCGTCCTTCGAGAGAACATATGCTAAAATTGGAACGGTAAAAAGAAGATTAGCATAGCCCCTGCGTATGGATGACACGCAAAACCGTGAAACGCTCTATGTTTTTTCCCTAACGAGTGCCCTTACGAGGATAGGCTGTGTATAAAAGGCTGTTCCGGTGTTGTGAGATGGTTTGGGATCCCTGTTCTGTCATAAGCTACTTCCTCCGTCCCTATCTCGAAAAGGGAAGCCCTATTTGCGAGGACGGAAAGTGGTGTCGGAGGGGACCTTTTACGATTTCGCTTAACAACAACCGTGTCTAAAAACGGCACTACAAAGTGATCCTGAGGAGTGGCGCCCTTGGAAGAAATCATAGCCTAGTAAAAGACACAGTAATTTACTACATTCTCATTAATCCTATTCTTCACGATAATAAATCACTAGAAAATGGAGATTAGAATGATTCAAAAGTCCGGCTCTGGTCATCAGTGGCGTTCCGGCCTCTCTTGTGTCCGGGGCAAAATCTTGATTTGCCCCCCCCCCTTTTTTTTATAAAATTCTTACGCCAAATTTTAACATAATTGTCATTCATCAATAAAATAATTTTCAATTTATTAATTGATTAATTAATTATTGTTCAATTATTTTTAATTTATTATTCAAACTATTAAACTATTAATAATTATTCTAATTTGATCATTTTAATTGTTATTTTTCAATTATTTTTTAATTTATTTTGTTTTACCGATTTTAATTAATCGTTTATTTATTATTTTCGATTATTGACTGCGCTCTCTACTTCATTTTAATAAACATAAAATTTTACAAATTGCAAAGTGATAATAACTTTCAGATTATTTAAACGAAATTTTGCGCCCCTAAAATTTCTGCGCCCAGGGCAAGTTCCCCCTGTGTCCCTCCCCTAAAACTGCCTCTGCTGGTCATGTAAGTTAATAATGCAAGTGATAAAACCTGTCTATATTGTAAGTAAGCTCCTCTTACTTGGTATATCACGTCATATCATTCTTGCACACATTCTGTTGTCTTTGCAGAATCTAGGTACTTCTTTTTTTTAATGATTATTTGAAAAAAACTACGTTTTCTAAAGAGTTAAAGAGGCTGAGTTACAAGGTCGAACCTTAAAACGTACAGGGATTAGAAGGCACAGTTGGGGGCTGCCGCCCCCCAAACCCCCCGCTTTCGCAGCCTTTAAATAAAAATAAATTCTTTAAACTGAAAGTAAGGAGCGACATTAAATCTTAAAACGAACAGAAATTATTCCGTATATAAAAGGGGCTGTGCCCTCCTCAACGCCTCGCTCTTTACGCTAAAGTTTGACTTTCTCACAACTCTTTTTTAAACAATAAAAACTTGAGCGTAAAGAGCGAGGCGTTGAGGAGGGTACAGCCCCTTTCATATACGGAATAATTTCTGTTCGTTTTAAGATTTAATGTCGCTCCTTACTTTAATGTAAGCTCCCAGGCCCCAGGAAAGCTTATCCTCTAAATTTCAGCCCGATCAGACAACGTTAAAGGGGGGGGGGGTTGTGATGGGAAAAATTAACATGGGCTATTATAGGAAAATGAGGTTTTTCGTAAATGTAAATTCGGGGGATAATTTTTTCGGTCTGAAAATATCAAAAGGCCCTAACAGGTTGAATTCTGCTTCGAATGAGTGCTCATTCACCCGGATCAGTTGCCAACTGTTGCCTGTAGGCTTGGATAAGAAAAAAAAGAAATGAATTTTAAGTGGCTATATTTGGTTTTTTGAAAACAGGGAAGGAGTGATTGGATTGAGCTGAAATTTCGAGGACAAGCTCCCGGGCCCTAGGAAAGCTTAACCTCTAAATTTCGTTGCCCAATCGGACAACGTTAAAGGGGGGCCGTGGTACGTGGGTTTAAACTTCCGGCCCAGTATACCCCATGAAGATACAGTTGGAGCAGGATGATATTTTGTAAGTTTCTTAGCTTTAGCTTAGGCTACAAAATGCGAGTACTGCAATCTCTCTGCGGCCTCTAGGACCTGAAATTGCTTAACATTGTGTTGGGTCGCCTCTTTATAGAGGCACAAGTGTGCCTTCTTGAAAAAAAATATTGTCGGTTAACTATTCGACTTAAGTTGCACTTTTTTTAGAATTAAACTTGAATAAAAATATTGAAAACTTAAAACTTAACAGTTTAATTTGTTTTAGGCCGTACTGTTTGTTTTAGGCCGTAATTTGTTTTAGGCCGTAATTTGTTTTAGACTTTATCGCTCGTTGTTGTTATCCAATCACTTATGGCCTATATACATGACGCTAAAGCTTTTTATTTTAAATCTAATAAGCTTTCTCTTAAGGTTCTACAATCAACCAATCTTTATGAAGGGTCAAAAGAAAAAAAATACATAAAGGCCATAGCGTTTTTTATTTATTGCCCCCAAATGGAGGTGCTTGATTTAGAGAACTTTTTGTCAACTAGAAGATTCCTGATTTAAAAACTTAATTTTTGATCTAAGTCTTTAAATAGTGATTGATTGTTCATCATTTCATCTGGATAAGATTTTTTGAGAATTATAACGGCCCTGATGGGCCGAGCTTGAATTTTTGAGTCAATATATGAGTAATTGAAAACCGACCAAAAATTTGAACAGGACAAAAGATATCTTAGGTAAGATGACGTCGCGTATGTAACAAGATTTTAAAATTAGGATTCGTCAGAAATATTATTTGTTATTAAACATTCAAGAAGATAAAAAAAAATACAAGAAAAGGAATAAAGGATAACGAATATGCATGTAACGTAAAAAGACAAAGATGAAAAGGAATAAGAAAGGGAAGTGTAAGAGATAACAAGAAATGGAGAAGCTTTTGGGATGGGTTATTTGTCTGTTGGATAACGGCATAAAAGAGAATAAAAACTGTAGTGTATATTCTTTTAATGGAAGGAGAAACATTTTACTTCCTTCCCCGAAACATAACACTATATGTCCCATTACCCTCCCCCCCCCCAAAAAAAAAGTTAATCTTGGAAATTTGTCTCGGTTCTCCAGGAATGTGACAAGACAGGTTTACTCTTTTGTAGTGATTGGAACTCGACTGGACTGTTCAGAGAAATAATGGCTTCAGTCACCTATTTTGTAACCTCACCTGATCGGCTAGATGTTACAATACTTTCCAGTTGTATTAAGTAAAGTGACCACTGTTTTGTAACCACTGATTATGGTGGTTAAAACAAGAACTAATCACAACTAATCTGCATGGTGGTACTAAAATAGAATTTCTAAATAAACTAAAATAGTCATTGCCTTGTATAACCCGACCTGATCAATGTTACAACACTTTCCGGTTATATAAATTAAGGTGACTACTGATCTGTAACCAATGATGATAATGATGAAGAGAACAACTAATTGGAACTAGTCTGTATGGTGGCACTAAAATAGAATTTGTCATTACCTCCCTCCGGATCAATGTTACAACACTTTCCGGTTATATAAAGTAAGGTGACCGCTGTTCTGTAACAAATAATGATGAAAAAGAAGAGAATAATTAATTGGAACTACAGAAATGGAACTAATCTGTATGGTGACACTAAAATAGACTTTGGTCATTATGGAATTTGTCATTACCTTGTATAACCTCCCCCCGGATCAATGTTACAACACTTTCCGTTATATACAGTAAGGTTACCACTGTTTTGTAGCTAATGATGATGGCGATGAAGAGAATAACTAATTGGAACTAATATGTATGGTGGCACTAAAATAAATTTTGGTCATTATAGAATTTGTGCATTACCTTGTATAACCTCCCCCCGGATCAGTGTTACAACACTTTCCAGTTATGTTAAGTAAGATGGCCACTGTTTTGTAACTAATGATGATGGCGATGAAGAGAAGAACTAATTGGAACTAATATGTATGGTGGCACTAAAATAGATTTTGGTCATTATATAATTTGTGCATTACCTTGTATAACCTCCCCCCGGATCAATCTTACAACACTTTCCAGTTATGTTAAGTAAGATGGCCACTGTTTTGTAGCTAATGATGATGGCGATGAGAAGAATAACTAATTGGAACTAATCTGTATGGTGGCACTAAAATACACTTTGGTCATTATAGAATATGTGCATTACCTTGTATAACCTCCCCCCGGATCAGTGTTACAACACTTTCCAGTTATGTTAAGTAAGGTGGCCACTGTTTTGTAACTAATGATGATGGCGATGAAGAGAAGAACTAATTGGAACTAATCTGTATGGTGGCACTAAAATAGACCTTGGTCATTATAGAATTTGTGCATTACCTTGTATAACCTCCCCCCGGATCAGTGTTACAACACTTTCCAGTTATGTTAAGTAAGGTGGCCACTGTTTTGTAGCTAATGATGATGGCGATGAAGAGAAGAACTAATTGGAACTAATATGTATTGTGGCACTAATATATATTTTGTTCATTATAGAATTTGTGCATTACCTTGTATAACCTCCCCCCGGATCAATCTTACAACACTTTCCAGGTATGTTAAGTAAGTTGGCCACTGTTTTGTATCTAATGATGTTGGCGATGAAGAGAATAACTAATTGGAACTAATCTGTATGGTGGCACTAAAATAAACTTTGGTCATTATAGAATTTGTGCATTACCTTGTATAACCTCCCCCCGGATCAGTGTTACAACACTTTCCAGTTATGTTAAGTAAGGTGGCCACTGTTTTGTAACTAATGATGATGGCGATGAAGAGAAGAACTAATTGGAACTAATCTGTATGGTGGCACTAAAATAGATTTTGTTCATTATAGAATTTGTGCATTACCTTGTATAACCTCCCCCCGGATCAATGTTACAACACTTTCCAGTTATGTTAAGTAAGATGGCCACTGTTTTGTAGCTAATGATGATGGCGATGAAGAGAATAACTAATTGGAACTAATCTGTATGGTGGCACTAAAATAAACTTTGGTCATTATAGAATTTGTGCATTACCTTGTATAACCTCCCCCCGGATCAGTGTTACAACACTTTCCAGTTATGTTAAGTAAGATGGCCACTGTTTTGTAGCTAATGATGATGGCGATGAAGAGAATAACTAATTGGAACTAATATGTATGGTGGCACTAAAATAGACTTTGGTCATTATAGAATTTGTGCATTACCTTGTATAACCTCCCCCCGGATCAATGTTACAACACTTTCCAGTTATGTTAAGTAAGGTGGCCACTGTTTTGTAACTAATGATGATGGCGATGAAGAGAAGAACTAATTGGAACTAATATGTATGGTGGCACTAAAATAGATTTTGTTCATTATAGAATTTGTGCATTACCTTGTATAACCTCCCCCCGGATCAGTGTTACAACACTTTCCAGTTATGTTAAGTAAGATGGCCACTGTTTTGTAGCTAATGATGATGGCGATGAAGAGAAGAACTAATTGGAACTAATCTGTATGGTGGCACTAAAATAGATTTTGGTCATTATAGAATTTGTGCATTACCTTGTATAACCTCCCCCCGGATCAATGTTACAACACTTTCCAGTGATGTTAAGTAAGGTGGCCACTGTTTTGTATCTAATGATGATGGCGATGAAGAGAATAACTAATTGGAACTAATCTGTATGGTGGCACTAAAATAGATTTTGGTCATTATAGAATTTGTGCATTACCTTGTATAACCTCCCCCCGGATCAGTGTTACAACACTTTCCAGTTATGTTAAGTAAGATGGCCACTGTTTTGTAGCTAATGATGATGGCGATGAAGAGAATAACTAATTGGAACTAATATGTATGGTGGCACTAAAATAGACTTTGGTCATTATAGAATTTGTGCATTACCTGTATAACCTCACCCCGGATCAGTGTTACAACACTTTCCAGTTATGTTAAGTAAGATGGCCACTGTTTTGTAGCTAATGATGATGGCGATGAAGAGAATAACTAATTGGAACTAATCTGTATGGTGGCACTAAAATAGACTTTGGTCATTATAGAATTTGTGCATTACCTGTATAACCTCACCCCGGATCAGTGTTACAACACTTTCCAGTTATGTTAAGTAAGGTGACCACTTTTTTGTAGCTAATGATGATGGCGATGAAGAGAATAACTAATTGGAACTAATCTGTATGGTGGCACTAAAATAGACTTTGGTCATTATAGAATTTGTGCATTACCTGTATAACCTCCCCCCGGATCAGTGTTACAACACTTTCCAGTTATGTTAAGTAAGGTGGCCACTGTTTTGTAACTAATGATGATGGCGATGAAGAGAAGAACTAATTGGAACTAATATGTATGGTGGCACTAAAATAGATTTTGGTCATTATAGAATTTGTGCATTACCTCCCCCCGGATCAATGTTACAACACTTTCCAGTTATGTTAAGTAAGATGGCCACTGTTTTGTAGCTAATGATGATGGCGATGAAGAGAATGACTAAGTGGAACTAATCTGTATGGTGGCACTAAAACAGATTTTGGTCATTATAGAATTTCTGCATTACCTTGTATAACCTCCCCCCGGATCAATGTTACAACACTTTCCGGTTATATAAAGTAATGTGACCACTGTTTTGTAATCAAAGATGATGGTGATGAAGAGAAGAACTAATCTGTATGGTGACACTAAAATAAAATTTGGTCAAATATCATCCTTCAAACTAAGGGTTTCTGATTTGATAATTTTAAAGTTGGTTAAATATATAATTTGTTTGTAGATGGACATCATTTATGGTCCACTCTATTGAATTGAAATTATTGTAATGAATACATTGAGCAATGTCTGCTATTTAGACTGTTCAAGTTCGTGACATATTACAACCCTTAATTTGATACTGGATACAGCTTGGCACCTTTTCACCGCCACTCTTATTTATGGCCTGCGTGCTGTAAGAAATGTCCTTCTAATTTTAGAATTAATATCAAGTTGCTATGAATTTGGTAGAATCCGGCTTAAGCCAATGTCCTTTCAAGGATTTGTTTTAACCTAATGAATTTATTTTGTAACCCTTTCTCTTTTTAACACAATTTTCTTTCTTAGAAGGACTGAATTTAGCTATGTTTGTTTGACAAATAAAGGGGAACATATCTTTTATGCAGGGCGACACTGATGATAGAAGTCAGTTGGGGTTATGGCTTTGCGGAAGCTTCTCATATGTATGTAGAATGTAAGTCTGATGTGTTCCTTGCTCTTTCTTAATTTTATTATGTTAAAATCCTAGTAAATGGGTATATATCCCATTCTTTAATATTATTATTAGATTCTTTAAGCAGGAATGTATTAGCCTTAATATGTTAGTTATAATGCTTGCTTTTCTTTAATAATAATAATTTCACTTCTAGCTATTATATGAACAAGAATTGATCTTTGATTGTGAATAATATTGTTGAATCTTGGTTTATAATGAAATAACCATAACTATTAAGTAAAAAGTTGTCTTCTTTAATAATAAAATCTTAGTTTTTCTTATACCTGTGTTGTCTTGTATATTTTATTACGATGATTGGGATCTTCTCAAGATATCTCTCTCACTTGGTTCATTTCTTCTATTCGAGAGTAAATTAGGGGTACTTAGGTTTCATGGCTGAGTTTGGACATGGTGTCATCACCATGAGAAGAACCCCCCCCCCCCCCTTACAGTACCACTAGAATGCGGAATGTTTCAAATCGGAACAACAATTTTTTTGTATTTTTTATGGGTATCTCTAGGTGATTTACTGATTTTTCCTAATTTGGGATAACTAAAAACTAAATGGCGGTATAGTTTAGATGAAATCTGTTGATTTTTTAAATCTATAGTGCAAGCATTTTACAATGGTATGTACTTCCTAATTTTAATAGAATGTATGTCAAACTGTCTTTATTGAAGGTCAAATTAACATTTTAATACGTCTGTAGCTAAATCTACCTTACTTCAAACATATATTTGTTAGTTGTTTGGATTTGTTCTGTATACCTTAAAGCTATGCCTGAAGATTTCCTTGGATTGACCTCTTATTCATATGAAAATCTAACTTCCGATTATTTCAATTCATTCTAGATCTGTTCTCGTAAATTCTCTTCAAGAAGCAGTCTTAGTCGTCATAATCGTGTCCACACTGGAGTGAGGCCTTACGTCTGCGAAATATGCAATAAAGGCTTGTCTTCGCGTCGGGCATTAAGGAGACATTACTCTACCCATCAGCCACACGAGAAGAATCAGAAGCAGATAATCAGTACGGGTTTGTCTAATGGTGGAAGTTCTATTGAAGATAACGTGAAGAAAATTGTCTTTTCAACTGAAGGAAATGATATCCTTGAGGATGGGCAAGTTTTTCTTGTTCCCATGCAGGAATTGCCAGAAGAATTCTTTTTTCATGACATTGAAGGAAAAGTTTTGTAATTTCCTTGCTTTTTAAATAGAAACTTGTCATTAAATTATTCGTTTATTAATGTTTAACACTTTTGCATAAATTTGCTACAATTAATTCATAAGGTTGAACAGCAAAGCGAATCAAAATTTTTAAACCATACTATGATAAACGAAAAGAAAAGAAATAGACACATTGTAAAGAAACTCAATACACTGGAATCTTAAAGAAACTTAATACACTACAAGCTTAGGGAAAAAATACTTTATACATTACAAAGCAACTGATTTAAACCACACTATGATGAATGAGAAGAAAAACTGTGATTAGTTTTAAACTATGATAAACGAGAAGCAAGAAAGGATACTTAAAAACCCTTAGAGAAAGAAATAATCAAACTACAAAAGAGACTTAATACGCTAGAATCCATGGGCGCCCATAAGCTGAATTTTTTTTTTGGGGGGGGGGACTTACCTGGTCTAATTGGCACTTCCAATGCTGTATAATAAAAATTTCAAAATAGAAATATAAAAGTATAAGGCAGCGTCATTCAGGGAGGGGTGCTGGTGCTCTCCCCCTTATGGGTGCCGATTCTAGAATCTTAAAGAAACTTAATACAGTATAAACTTAAACCACACAAACAAAAAATTTAAGTCATAAGGCTGAACACCAAAGCTTAAGCGAATCAAAATGTTTCAACCTCGATATGATAAACGAGAAGAAAGAAAGGATACTTAACAGAACCCTTAGGGAAAGAAATAGACACACCCGAAAGAGACTCAATACACTAGAATCTTAAAGAAACTTAAAGACACTACAAGCTCAAACCACGCACCCTTAAGTCGTAAGGCTGAAAAGTAAAGCTTAAGCAAATCAAAATTTAAACCTCATTATGATAAGCAGGAAGAAAGAAAGGATACTTAAAGGAACCCTCATGAAGCATCTCTTAAGATACCGCTGCCTTAACAACTTTTAGCCCTTTTCAACATTTAAGACCTCAAATTCATGTATGGAAGTGGTGCCGATGCTTTCGTGCTCATACTATGAAAGAGGTTCACACGGAAAGAGGTGCCGACTCTTTCCGTGTTCATACTATGATAAACGAGAACAAAAAAGGCCAGAAAAAAGAATCCTTAGAGAAAGAAATAGAAACATAAAAAGAGAATGAATACTCTGCAATCTTAAAGGCACTTAATACACTACAAACTTTATGTACTACAAAGCAAGGCTTGAGCAAGCCTTGACGCTTTAATAAAGCTATAAATACGCTTTATTAATTAATACAAAAATACAAAATTAAGACAAAAATATTAATGCAAAACCACAAAATCAGCAAATATTTGTACAGAGGCAAGAACTATATTTGGACTTACCAGGTGGAAGGGGGGCTGATATTGTGATAATTATATTTAGAAAGAGTATTGAACTAGTTTTATTTATTTTGTTCTTTTTTTTCAAATTAGTTTTATTAAATTTTGTTACTAGAAAGCAAATATTTGTATAAAGCCTGAAATCGTTTTATTCATTATGTTCCTTTTTTTTAAATTTGTTTAGTCAAGTTTTGCTACTAGAAAGCTAAGGGTCATTTGATTCATATTTAACACAAAACAACATGATTTGCCTCATTTGTGCAGAAAAACTTAAAATTTATTAGATAAAATTTATTAATAAATGCGCTTTAATACGCTTTAATAAAGGAGAAGGAAATTACACTTACTTAAAGAAAGAAGCACTTGACACTACAAAGGGAAAAACACTAAAAATTATCTTTTGATCGGATGATATGTAATTAAAAATAAAGGGGGACGGGGGTATTTAATGGTTTAACTGCATCTGGCAGGTTATTTTAAGTGGAAATGCTTTGTGGATTAGACCAAGCTGGGATTGGACTATACGCTTTTTCTGTAGGTCAGAATTTGGAGCTGTAAAACGAAGTGAACGATTCGTTTGACAGAGATAATGTTGACTGAGGTAGTGAAACAGGAATTTTGTGATCGGGTTTTTCGAGGTGTTTGTGCGAGCCGAAGATAGCTCCGTTGAATCATTTGTGTGATGCAGCTCTGACGACTTCTGACCTCTATCAGAGTCCGGATCAGTAGATAGAAAATGTCAGGAATCGCTCAGAAAACCGTTAGCAGTTTTCTTCTTGCAGTGTTAATAGATAAGTAATTTATGCTTTCATTACAAATTATCTGTAAAAATTAATTTCAGGATAATAAATCCAGGTAATATGACTAAGGTTTTCTTTATACAGTTCTCGCTTGAGCAATTCTTTTTTGGTGGGATTCAAAGCCAAAATGAGACGCAAGAAGTGGGACTGCCACCCAAGGTTTAAGAAAAAAAGTCTCAAATTTTGAATAACAATAATACGTTCTTAAAATGCTTTTGACGGTAATATTTAATGCTTTTATATGTATATATATATATATATATATATATATATATATATATATATATATATATATATATATATATATATATATATATATATATATATATATATACCTTTCCCCGTATCCTTTGGATAAAACCCGGAGGAGCGGAAGCCTCAGGGGCTGGCATTATTTTCCATTCTGAAAATTTTTAAGTGCCTGGAGACTTATTTATTAGCTGAAATTACACTTGAACTGCTAAGTTTGTCATTGAAAAATTTATATTATTTTACCCAAGGGCTTTTTGGAAATTAACCTTGATGGGTTAGAAAAAGAAAACCAAAATAAATTTCCAAGTTTTATTGCACTAACATGTGTTGCTTGTCCCACTCATTCAGGGTCGTACACAGGGAGGGGGCTTTGGTCCAAATGAAATTCTAAACTTTTCTGAATTTCTTCATAGTTCTTATTCAAATTATCAAATAATTTTTTTAGTTATCCCCCCCCCAACGAAAAAAAAAATTCTGTGTAGCTGCCTGTATGCATTAGCCAGGTATTGAAACAACTGGCTTGGGCTCTATGGTGCTAATAGTCTTCATTTCCACAAGAGTCGTGTTTAAATGATCAGGATTTTAGTCTTCTGAGCTTTGTCCAAAGGACACGGCAGAAGTGATGGTAGAGCATGGTATCAGGTAGGAAAGTAAATGATTTGAGATCGAGTGCAGATGACTTGACAGTCCTAGATAAAAATGTCACTGAAAAGAATAACTTTTTGTAATTTTGAGAGTTCACGGTATAAAACAAAAAGGTTTAAAAGTTTACCATAGGAAAGTTGGCCACTTAAACTACTACTAACGACTCACTGCAGCGCCAACCCCCTGAGGTCAACACAGCTTCGCTTGCCCCTTCTCAATCCCAATTTATTCAAAGCCTCCCTGTTTACACCCTCCCAGCGAGTTTCTTTTCTCTTAAATCTTTCCTTACGACATCTTCCCACCCTATTCTAGGACGACCTGCTTTTTGTTTGGCCCTAGATGGTTGGCCGACAAGGACAATCTTTGGCAATCTGTCATCTTTCATCCGCAGGACTTAACTTAGCTATCTCAAACTTTCTCTCATTATAGCCCTAGAAAGCGGGATTGGCTCACGTTTTTCGTACAGCTCACTGTTTGAGATACGGATAGTCAGTTGAGTACCCAAAACAGTCTGTAGCCAATTTCTCTGCAAAACATCTAGCAAATCATCCTCTGTTTTCCGGAGCGCCCACGCTTCAGAACGGTAATTGACTAATGCTACCTAGCTAGCTTTGCTCAGCTAGGTAGCATTATTAGTAAAAATAGTGGATGCTTTGAAGTGGTAAAAAGTAGATTACCCAAACCGCAGGGTATTTTTTCACGATTAAAAAAATAGGAGGATAAATCTTTTGAAAGTAATTATTTACCCGAGGCTACATTATCATTACCTAAAAATATTCTATGAGGATTCGTCCAGTATTGTGCTGTAAAACTCACAATTCATAACTGTTCAATGGCCGTGTTAAAATATTTTCTCTCAGGAGTTGAAAAATGCGTGCATTAATCCCCCCTCGCCACCTTAATGGATTTTTCTGTCTCCTTCCATGATCCAGATTACGCAAGATAACCTACTGAACGGTTGATATTTGAGTATTATTTGCTCTCAACACAGTGGAAACAGAATCAACTCAATTTACAAACATATTTTAAGTCTCAGAAGCTGATACTTATAATCAAGCAAATGATATTTGAATAAATAAAGGCAAAAGGTCTTTCAGAATATTCTCAGAATCGTTGGTGGTGCTTCACGGTGCCCAAACCAGAGAAAAGAATGTAAGCTTAACAACCTAAGCCATTTTCCTTTTGTCTGGAATGCCAACCAAAATGAAAGCATATGGGATATACGAAAAGCTTAGAATATCACAGACAACAAATAACATTATCTTTAAGTACCAAAGACAGAAATTTCATTGTCTAAATCGTGAAATGGAAACTTATCGAATTTATTTTTAAAAATTAGGAAAAATCGAGAATTGAATTTCGTAAAAATGAGTCTTCAATTGTGCAGTTTGGGAGCTAAACCCTAAAAAAAAAGAAACATGACGAAAAATCAGCAAAACAATCTGAACACAAAAAGCTCGCACCCAACAGCTTAAGAAGGTTCACTTAAACTTGTAATTCCCGCAAAACCAGGGGTTTTCCCGCATCAATCCGGACTTAGATGTTACGCCTTGATGTGTTCAACCATAAGCGCCCCAGAGTCAGGGTCTTTACACTTTAATGTTTTAGCTTTCCTTTGGAGGTGTTTTTTCTTTTAAAATCAACTAGTAATGTCTGAATTTTGTGGGACGTTTTTTTTTTCAAATCAATTAAATTAGTTTTGCTTATTTATTTCCAAAGTTCGACATAGCAACAGCGAGGAAAACAAGACTCAGTCTTAAAAAGTTTAAAATTTTGAAACAACTAAAAGAAAAGTTGCCTAATCAAATGTAAATCACATGTAAATAACACAAATCACAGAAAGAGAAGAATGACAGGTTTAAAAAACAAGGTTAAAAAAAGAGACCTGGGAAAGAATTTCAATTTTGTGGGACATTTTTGAAATGAATAAAACTAGTCTTGCTTATTTATTTCCGCAGTTCGATGTGGCAACAGCGAGGAAAATATGACTCAGCCTTAGAAAGTTCAAAATTTTGAAACAACTAAAAGAAAAACTTAAGATGAACCCAAGGGGACGTAACAATGCATTTATTTGATGGGCTTGGTACTATAAAGGATCTTAATGCATCAATTCATTATGTGTAAAACATACTTTATATACCCTTATGATGAGTATATAAAAGATTCCCTTATAATTTATTATAATATTTATAGCAAATATACCCTTATAAATATACCATACTTTATACATTATATACCCTTATAATATATAGTAAATACACCCTTTATAATGGATAAATTCAGAGTTCATTTATTCAGCAATAGATTAGTCAACAATAAATAATCCCCAATGCACAGAAAAAGCACATCCCCCTTCCCCTTAAAGGCTGCATGGCCAGAAAAACAGAGAGGAGAGGATAAAAATAGGTACAAAATTAATCTTGAAATAACAAGCACCCTGCAACTCACTGATAACTTTAGTGCGACGTAAGAAACTGAACTGCAACACTCGCACCTTCAAAATAATAGAAATCTGATCAGCACAGACCAACCCCCAGCCAACTACTCCAACTTCACATTACCACATTATAATTATAATAACCAGAAATATATCAATAATAATAAATAAAAAGCATACAATTTACAATTAAACTAAAATTATTTTTTTGACTCTATAAATAAAACTTCTGAAAGAAAATTCAACACCAAGTTCTGAAAGTCCCAAACAAATTACAACCTAGTGCCGGAGCTGATGACGAAATCCATTCCTTTAAACTTGCGATTACCAAATTGAAGTTGGTACAAACGCACCGCATAGAAGGAATTCTTGCATCAGTAGCATTTCGGAGGGAAAATGACGAAAAGTTAGAAACAGAAGCTGAACTCTTGAAAACAGCTGGCAGTTGCCCGTGGACTAAAGAGAAAGAAAAATATGAACAGGATGCGAGATACACAGACCGAAGATTTGTAAGAGGCTTGTTTAAAGACAAATTCTTGTTTTCAATAACTTGTCTGGCCCTCTCGTGGACAGAAAAAACAAGCGTGTAGAAGAAGAAAAGGTAGACATCCATATTATTGAATAAAGAGAAACACACGAGAAAAAAGGAGTTTAAGAATGCGACCAGGAAATGAATGTTTAAGCTCCCAAAGAGCACTGAGATTCTTTGCCACCTTCAGCTTGATCAAATTATTATGGTTTTTAAATGATAGATTTTCATCGACAGGAATTCTAAGAAGCGCACAGATCCACCATCAGGTCTAGAGATGAATCCTCGAAAATTCCAGGTTTCTTTTAAACCAGGACAAGATTGAGATACTCTAGAAAAAAAGAAGCTTTGATTTTGACTTTTGTATACAAGATTTAGTACGGGGTGGTTCACCTAAAACCAGGGCACAATACGCTTGAAAAGAAATGTCAAGTTCAGCCACAGACTAAGCTCACCTTTATCGAAAGTGGTTAGGGTGCTATCATCGGCGAAAGTCACCAGACCATCGTCAGATTCAGACTATACCTCGAGAATTCCTGATTGGCTTGCTGAGAAATACGACAGCATACTTTCGGTTTACAATTTTAACTGCTAATAACAATTCATTAGAATAAATTAACAGCAGCGTCGGACCTAAAACCGATCGTTGGGGCACTCCATATTCAACCCAATGAGTATTAAAAAAGATTCACCAATCGAGATGAAAGACATAGCGTATAAAGAAATGGACAGAGAAGTGAAGAAAAGTGCTATATCAGACAAGCAACAGCACCTCAATGAGAAAGCAAAAATGGCAGAAGAGGCAGCCCGACGTGGTGACACGAGAGCTGTGTATCGCCTAACTAAAGAAATCGTTGGGAAGACCAACGTACAAGATGGACCAGTAAAAGAGGAAAACGGAAGACTGCTCACCGATCTAGATGACCGGAAAAATATACAGGTGGATAACTTTAAAAGCCTTCTCAACCGCCCGTCCCCTTCTATTCCACCAGATATTCCGGACAGCCCATTTTTGGATCTCCTCATTAATGAAGACGAGCCAACGGTGAATGAGATCCTTTCAGCCTCAAATAAGCTGAAGAATGGAAAATCACTGGGTAGTGACCGTATATCTGGAGAAATGGTCAAGTTATCGATCCGCAGGTCCCTTTTGGTGTGGCTAGGCTTCTTTTCCCTCCTCTGGCAAAAAGAAAAAGTCCCCAAAGACTGGAGAGCAGGAATCATTATTAAATTGTTCAAAAAAGGAGACGTGACAGTCTGTGGTAATTACAGAGGCATCAACCTCCTCTCGATACCCGAAAAACTCTTCTGCATAATCATCCTGACAAGACTTCAAGCTGCCTTAGACCCGCATTTACGCGAGGAGCAGCATGGTTTCCGACCAAAAGATCTTGCGCCGATCTGATATTCATACTGCGCACCATGCCTGAAGAATCAAATGAGTGGAGGCAACGTCTATATCTATTGTTCGTTGACTTTGAAAAAGCTTTCGACTCAATAGACCACCCAATACTATGGAGGATCCTGATCTTCTACGGTATTCCTGAAAAGCTGGTTCGCCTTATCATGGCAATGTACGAAGACACGGAATGCTGCGTGAGAACCTCTGAAGGAAATATAAGATATTTCAAAGTGATTACAGGTGTCAAACAAGGATGCGCATTGTCTCCATTCCTCTTTATTCTCATAGTGGACTACATATTCAGACAAATTGATGGATATGGGATCAGAATTGCAGGCAGACTAGTCGAAGGTCTCGACTTTGCAGACGATGTTGGACTGATGGAGAAAGATAAAAGCAAACTTCGAGACTTTTTATGCAAATTAGCCGAAAGAGCCAAGCAGTTTGGGTTACATATCAACGCCACCAAAACCACGCCCCCACTAACTCACCGATGAATATCCAGCTGGGGACTAAAAGCATAGAGCAAGTCACCGACTTCTGATATTTTGGTAGCACAGTCTCGTTTAGTGGCGATTTCGAAAAAGAGCTGAGAACACGAATAGTCATGGCAAGCTCGGCATTTCAACGACTTCGACCAGTCTGGAGATCAGCGAAGTACTCACTCCAGCTAAAACTTCGCCTTTTCAGAAGCAACATCCTTTCGATCTTGACGTACGCGATGGAATGCTTAAAACTCACAGCTGAGCAAAAACAAGGACTCACTGCATATGAAAACAACTGTCTTCGACGTATCATGACGCATAATATTAACTGGAAGGATGGGATAAAAAACATTTAAATTCGCCACTACACAAACCAGACTGATGTCGCTGATGTAGTCCGGCAACGAAGATGGCACTATCTTGGCCATATTATCCGTATGCCAGGATCGAGACTACCGAATACGTTTCTCCAGTGGAAACCAGATGACACGCGTCGACGAGGAAGGCCCAAAAACATGCTTCGCAGGACATATGAGCGGGACTGGAGAGCCCTTCGTGCATTCTTAGTCCCAGATTGGGAGGACATCTACGCCGCAGCTCCTTTCCGGGATGATTGGAGGCTGTTAACGGACGCCCTGTGTGCCTCTGGAGGTACAGGAGGAGCTAAGGTAAGGTAAGGACAGGTAAGACAAAATTCAAAATGAGCCTTTTACCGAGCACTGAAGTGAGAAAGTTTTCCAAGAAGAATATGATGTATCAGTGAATCAAAGCCTTCCAAAAAACTGAAAACAAAGCAGCCGAAAGTAGACAAGAATATGGAGCAGATTAAACAAAATCAATTAAAGAAACACATGCATGTTTAGTGAAATGTCTAGCCTGAAAAATAAACTAGAAATTATGAAAAAACCCTTTAGCCTCGAGAAAGCTTAAGAGACATGATAATATGGCCTTTTCAATCACTTTGCTAAAACTGACAAAAGTGAGACTTGTCTATAGCTAGATGGTCATTCCAAGGGCCACCTTTATAAAGAACTGTATTTCTAGCGAATTTAGGAGCATTTGGGAACACTTCAAATTCAAAATATAAATTTATCAACTTTATTAACTGGGAGCAATTAGACGGTAAAACAAATTTGAGGACTCATGTTCGTATCTGATCTAGACCTGATGATTTTAAGCAAGCATGGCTTAGATAATATTTTCAATCATAGGCAGCGCAATAGAGCTTCCTAAGTAAAGAACGATGTTGGCACAATGTATTATTTATTATTTTTTTTTCCTTTAGAGCAGGGCACTTCGTATCAAAGAAGTTGTCGTAGAAACTTCGAAAGGGTTCATTCAATTGGAAATGGGAATGGCTTGTGCCCTTTTTAATAGTCGAAAGTGATTGGAAGGCAACTAACACCCCTTCCACGCCCACCATTTCCCGACACACATTCAACCAAAATTTTGGGATAGATATTTTGTTCAGCGTAGTTGATTTCCAGATAGAAATTATGTTTTTGAGGAGGACACTACCCCACAGGCTTCAGGGCAAGGGTTGTAAGTTATGCCTTGTGGGCATGTAAGGTTTTATAGAAGGCGTTGTCGAAGAAACTTCCCTTTTTAATAGTCAAAAGTGATTGGAAGGTAACTAACCCGCCTCTCACGCCCGCCTTTTACCCAAACACATCCAATCAAAATTTTGAGATAGCCATTTTATTCAACGTAGTTTTAAGTTCTGAAAATTAGGTCTTTGAGGATGACAACCCCCCCCCCCGCATCCCTCAGGGAAAGGGTTGTAATTTATTCCCTGGGGGTAGATAAAGTTTTTATAGAACGTGTTGTCTTATAAACTTCAAAAAGGGCTCATTCGGCTGTAAATTTAAATGGCTAGACGATTTTTTAATAGTCGAAAGGAATTGGAAGGCACTTAACACGCTTACCACGTCCACCATTTCACCAAACATATCTAATCAAAATTTTGAGATAGCCATTTTGCTCCACGCAGTTTAAAGTCCAGGAAATTATACCTTTGAGCAGGACTCTCCCCCACAGTCTTCAATGCAAGGGTCATAAGTTATGTCCTGGGGACATATAAGGTTTTTCTTGAAATCTTTGTCGTAGAAACTTGAAAAGGGCTCATTCGAATGGAAATTCAAAGAGCTAGTGCCCTTTTTAATAGTCGAAAGTGAATTGAGGGCAACTAACCCCCCTCTCACGCCCACCTTTTCCCAAAACACATCCAATCAAAATTTGACGATAGCCATTTTACTATATGTAATGGTCAGTTTTGGAAAACAAGTTTTTACGGATGACAACCCCTCCCCGCAATGCGCCCATGGCAAGGGTCGTAGTCAATGCCCTGGGGGCATATAAGTTTTAATTGAAAGTGTTGTCGTAGAAACTTCAAAAGGGCTCATTCAATTGGAAATTGAAAGGGCTAGTGCCTTTTTTAATAGTTGAAAGTGATTGGAGAGCGACTAACGCCCCTCTCATGCCAACGATTTCCCAAACACATCCAATCCAAATTTTGAGATATCCATTTTGTTCAACGTAGTTGAAAATTCTGGAAATTAGGTCTTTCAGGATGATAACCCCCTCAGAGCCCTCAGTGCAAGGGTTGTAAGTTATGCCCTGGGGGCATATAAGCTTTACATAGAAAGTTGTTGTAGATATTTCTGAAAGGGCTCATTGATTGGAAATTGAAATTGCTCTTTTTAATAGTCGAAAGTGAGTGGAGAGTAATTAGCCCCCCTCTCACGCCCACCATTTCCCCAAGAACATTCAATCAAAGTTTAGAGAAAACCATTTTGTTCAACGTAGTTGAAAGTTCTGGAAATTATGTATTTAAAGATGACAAACCCCCAAAGCCCACATGGCAAGGGTTGTAAATTATGCCCTGGGGGATTATAAAGTTTTTATAGATAAGAGTTGTCGTAGAAACTTCAAAAGGGGCTCAATCAGTTGGAAATTGAAAGGGCTGGTGCCGGATTTAATAGTAGAAAGTGATTGGAGGGTAACTAACACCCCTCTCACGCCCACCATTCCCCCAAACACATCCAATCAAAATTTTCAGATAGCCATTTTGTTCAGCGTAGTAGAAAGTTCTGGAAATTAGATCTTTTAGGATGACAATCCCCCCCCTTAGCCCTCAGAGAAAGGGTTGTAAGTTATGCCCTTGGGGCATATAAGGTCTTTATTGAAAGTGTTGTCGTAGAAACTTTGAAAGGGCTCATTTGATTGAAAATTGAAAGGGCTAGTGCCTTTTTTAATAGTTGAAAGGGATTGGAGAGTGACTAACGCCCCTTTCACGCCCACCATTTTCCCGGACACATCCAATTAAAATTTTGAGATAGCCATTTTGTTTAACGTAGTTGAAAGTTCTGAAAATCAGGTCTTAGAGGATGACAACCACCCTAATAGCCCTTAGGGTGAGGGTTGCAATTTATGCCCTGGGGGCATATAAGGTGTTTTTAGAAAGCGTTGTAGACACTCAAAAGGGGCTCATTCGATTGGAAATCGAAAGGCCTAGTTCCATTTTTAATAGTCGAAAGTGATTGGAAGGCTTGACATTTTATAGTAAAGATCGATATGGGCATAATGTATATTTTTCATTTTTTTTTTTGTTTAGACCAGGGCACTATGTATCGAAGGAGTTGTCATAGGAACTTCGAAAAGGGCTCATTCGATTGAAAATAGAAAGGGCTGATGCCCTTTTTAATAGTCAAAAGTGATTGGAGGGCAACTAATCTCCCTACCAAGCCCCCCCACCCAATTTCCATTATGTTTAAAAACTAAAAGTTGCCTTAAGATTAAATCAAAATGCACTGTGTTAATGCTAATTCCCAATAAGGCATCTCAGCAGTATCCTAAGAGTGACTGAGGGTATTATGCTCAACTTTTTGGGCCTACTTCTGCTCTTAAAATTTAACCAAATCAAAATAGCTAAAGTGTATCCAAGCTATGCACTTTACTAAAAAAATATAAATGTTTTTACTTTTATAACTTTAATAAATCAAATAATATTAACATTTTGATTGCTAAATATCAGTATATGTATATTAAATGGACAATGCACATTCATTTGTATTTTTTTTCAGTAAATTGTAAATTATGTTCTGGCCATGGGAAGGCATAGGGGTTTTGAGCCCAACTTATGTTAATTTCTTCTCGTTTTGAGTTTGACTCGGATATTTATTGTAATTTCTGTTTGTTTTGGGTTTCATTTATTTATCGATGTTGATTTGCGCTAGTTTCACGCTTGGTAGATTATTTTATTTTATTTTTGCTCATTTTTTGTTTAGTGGGGTTCTTTACTTTTCTTTGAAAAACTTATTTTATGGAAAAACTTTTTTTTAATTAATCTCAATAAGAGACACTGACATTCCGATTTCCAGGCACTGATTTCCAATATTTAAAAAACACGGTGCCGAATTTTTTTGAACTTCCTGTGGTGCTTTCACAATGTCCGCATCAATAGCAAAACTAGAATGAAAAAGACTCAGAAGGCAGTGGAGGATCTAGGAGTACCAAACTACCTTGGGCCCCCCAAGATTTTTTCTGGCGCCCCCATGTCTTGTTTTTTTTTCTTTCTTACTCTTTTTTTAGAGTGAATTTGTCAATTTGGTCAATTATTGGCACCTCTGTCATATTGGGCCTCCCGAAAGATTTTGGTCTAGATCCACCCCTGTCAGAAGCTGAGCCTGTTTTATGTGCTAAATTCATATTTTTTTGTGTTTTTCTAGGATTTTCTTCATAGTCTGAAAACTTCGAAAAATAATAATCAAACATCAATTGGTGTACAAAAGACTTAAGAAAGTTCCTATAAGCTTTTCAATCGTGAAGATGCTGTTCATATCCCCACCGCACTCCATTTTCTCCACAAGTAATTTTTGCGCCTCCAACTTCTTACAAGACAATAGATTAAGTAGCTCAGACGGTTTACGCCAGAATTCATGTGGCATATAAAGATCAAGAATAGAAATCTTAATTAAATAACAAAATATATTAAAGCGCTGATTTTGGATCCGATTTGGATTCCACTTCAACCAAAAACTGCTCAAGTCTTATGAAATAGAAAAACAAATGGTATTAAATTTTCAATGCATTGGAGAGATTACTAGGGACCTTTTGATCTTTATCCCTTGGATCGTGACTTTTTATTAGCTTGAGGTGGTAGGGAGGGAAAGCGACTGTTTCCTGGGTCAAGAAATAATATCATAATTAGCTGATAACAGTAGCTAACCTAACTGGGTACCAATATCACCAATTAAGTTTCGATATTGTTATTTTTTTATAATTTTGACAGCATTTTTTTTTTTGGTTTAATAATCGAGTGTTTCAATCATAGAAATATAAAAGAGAATAGAGGCCAGATTCTTAAGAATTTTCAGTCAGATTTAGCCGTTAACGCAGAGTCATATTAGAAGTTTAGGGTATGTTCATAGCAGTGGCGTAATTTCGTCAAAATCCTTGGGGGAGGGGGGCAAAGTTGAGGCCAATTTTTCCAAATCGAGTAAAAATGACAGTGAAGAATAAAAAATGAGCCATAAAGTACCATAAGGCAAAGATAAATTAGAAAAAAAAACTGATCTGTTTCTCTGGATGCTTGAATTATGCACGCTTATCTTAGTTTTGACAAGATTTTTCACAAAAATTATCCCATAGAAAAATACACCCCTGTTTCAAAGGAGTTTACTAAATTCCTAAAAACTAGCGAAAATCTGGCCCTTATTCTTTTTTCTTTTTGATAGCTCCCTTGAAAACGACTCTTTCCGCAAGCCCCTTTCCCTATGATTTCGAAATATCTAAATTAAAGATGGCACTTTGATATAATTTTTTAAATTGTAGCAAACGTGACTATTTAGAAGTTATAAAGAAGTAAGTAGGCCCAAGTTTGCAACACCAGGGCGAGTTAAATTGGTTTATTATGTAAAAGTTTCGAACACTAATTTTGATCAAAAAATGTAGTAACCTTAGATGGATTTGGACTTTGTTTTACTATGTGATAAAATATAGGCCTAGCTTTTACTGTCTCTACATGTAGTGCTGATCTCCATTTCATGTGCTGTTCAGCAAGCAAATGCAATGGGGGCTACCCCACCCTCTATGTATACCAATTCAGGGTATTTTTTTCATATAGGGGGGGTAGGGTAAATTTCAAATTTAACTCTGTAGTCAGAATTGCATCCTGAATCCAAATTTAACATTCTTGACTTACTTTACTTAAGACTCCTGCCAAGGGTTTGGTGTAGAGAACAATGAGACTAAGTGCCTCCAGGTTGACCTATTGCTTGCTAGGCTTGCAGCTTCTTCCACTGGGATGTGGGCTTGGGTGAGGAATTCATTGGCTTTGTCTTACCACCTAGTGGGTGGGCATCCTCTGGGTTGCTTCCATCCATGTAGGGTGGGGTCAAAGTCAAATGCGACCTGTGCTAGGGTGTCAAATGGCATGCAAAGGAGGTGGCCATACCACCAAACAGTATGCTGGGCAAGCTGCATTGAGAAAGGAGTTTGAGCAGTACATGACAGGAGAGTATGGTTGCTAACAAAGTCAGTCCAGTGAAGTCTTTCAATTCTTCAGAGATGTTTAGTCTGTGCAACATTGATGGGGCTGAGGATAGATTTTGCAGCTGGCCACATCTCCACTCCATACAGCAAGACAGTGCTGACTGACGCATTGTAAATGTGCATTTTCATAAAGTGATTTATGTTTGGCTTTTGCCAGATGCTGCTAAGCCTCCCAACAAGTGCTGAAGCTTTGGCAATTCAAGATGTAAGCTCTTTTGTGATCAAGCCATCAATTAACAGATTAGATCCCAGGTAAGTGAAGTCTTCAACCACATCTACTCAGTTGCTTCTGATGTTGACTTCCTTTACAGTAGAACAGGATGTGGGGGGGGCTCAAGGGGCATAACTTTGGTTTTCTACCAGTTGATCTTCAGTTCAACTTTCAAGGCTTCTTCTGAGAGCACCTGGAGAGCTTTGATGACCTTTTTGACAGTGCTTGCAACTAGCACTATGTTGTTGGCAAAGTCAGCATCAGAGAGTAGCCGGTCTCCAAACTGAAGGCAATTTGTTGTGCTGGTCATAACATGGTCTATGACGCAGTTGAAATGCTCAGGAGTGGTGGCGCAACCTTGCTGGATGCCAGTCTTCACTGAGAATGTGGGACTGCATCTTCCATTGACTTGCACACAGCTTTCTGTATCCTCATACAGCTTTTCAAAAAGTGAGCAATATTTCTTGGGTAGACCCATAGTTCTTAGTATCAGCCAAAGTGAATGGCAATCAACAGAATCAAAGGCAGCCTTAAAGTCCACAAATGCAATGTATGCTTTTTGGTGGAACTCTCACATCTTCTTAATCAACTGGTGCATAGTAAACATTTGCTCTGTTGTTGACCTGCCAGGCATGAATCTGGCTTGCTGGACTCTTCTCTTTCTATGCAAAAAGGTGGAACACCTGTCCAGGAGTGACATGGCAAAGAGTTTACCAGGAATGGAGAGAAACATGATCCCACAATAGTTGGAGCAGATTTGACAGCTGCCCATATGTTGCCAGAGCAGCAATATGATGCCAGCACGCCAGTCATTTGGTATGCTTTCCATTGTTCATAGAGCTGAGAAGATTAGCTGGAGCCACAGAATCATTGCTGCACCCCCATACTTGAGGAGTTCTGCAGAAATACCACAGATGCTGGGGGATCAATTATTATTTAACTGTTTTACAGCATTTTGGATCTCAGAGGTGGTAAATGGTTGCAATACAAGGTTGAAAGTAGCCTTGGGTGTGGTCATGGCTGCTTGAATCAGATCAGGGTTGGGATGAGCAACTGCCTTGGCATTCAGAAGCATTGAGAAATGACTACTCCAGGCAGAGAGTTGGCATGCTTCCATCAGCAGACAAAACACGGCTCCTGGTGGAAGCCTTCCCTTCCGTCAGCTCGCGGAGGTGTTTGTACAGGGAGCAGGTGTCTCCTTTCCTTGAAGCATCTTCAAGATCGCTGGCTTTCTGGTCAACAAAGGTCTTCCTATCACTGTGCAGTAGGCTATTGCACAGGTCATTGAGTCATCTTTACTCTGGCATATTCCTTGCTAAGTGGGCCTTCCAGCACAGCTTGATTACAGACAGAGTCTCCTGGGATATCCTGGGTTTATTCTTGTGTCTGCTGAGGCCAATGGTACTGCCAGCAGAATTGAGTATATTGTCTTTGAAAGACTTCCATGCTACTTCAGGGTCATCCAGAACTTGGAGGCAGCTAAACCAGTTAGAGATAGCAAGAGCATATCTCTATGGTAATCTTCTTTGTGTGGCCATTGTTACTATACCAAGTGTATTTGTGTATATCTTGTCTCTGAAAGAGTGTGTTTGATATGACCAGATTATGCATATTGCAGAGCTGAAGGAGTCATTGTCCTTTGTCATTCAGTGAATCTGGAGGCACAGGGCTGAGAACACTTCTCCACACGCCCTTCTTGTCATTTACTGTTGCGTTAAGGTCTCCTAGAAGTGTGACAATGTTGTGGGGTGGGACTAGACAGGGTTACTGAGAGCTCCACATAGAACTGATCCTTCACTCCCACAGGACTCAGATTGGTGGGAGCATAGCATACAATAATTATCCACTTTCCATGCTTGTGCTGGAGCTGAGCCATCAGTATTCTATCTGAAATTTGATTATAAGAGAGAAGGCATCTCTTGGCTCTGGCATTTAGTGCAAGGTCTACACCATTTGTCTTGCTTTTTGAGTCACCAGATCAGGTGACATCCTTCACCAATAGCTATGTTGAAGTGTTTTAGCTCATAGGCAAGCATTGATTTAGCTCCAGGAAAGTTGAGTGTGAGTACATTCCAGGTAGCAAGTTGTATTCCACCTTCATCAATAAGGCTCATTTGATGGTCTGAAACTGGTCTGGGGACATGCTGGGGTCGTGGAAGGTAAAGGGGGGGGGGGTTGGTCATCCGAGGCAGTATCATTGTTTTTTGTTGTGGTAAAATTTTTGGGTGGAGGGTTGCAGGCCCAACTGACCCTAGGCCTGGGATCTAATTAGAGCTAGGACTTGCCTAGATACTGAGTGTCTTTGGGGTGGGCACCACCCACCTCATATCAAAAATGAACTTTACCCCCCCCCTTATGCACAAATATAGGCCCTGAATTAGAATATAGCCTAGCCTACCTAGGTGGAGGTAAAGTTCATTTCTAATGCAAATACTGGTGAAATTTGGGTTCAGGATGCAGTTCTGACTATACAGGTAAGTTTATTTTTAAGCTACCTGAACAATCTATTAATATAAATTTTATCCCTCTTTTCTGGGTGTCACTTTTACACACAGAGAAAAATAAAAATAAGAGAATTGCTTTAAGCACAAAATACAAAGGAGGTGGTCATTGGCACCCATACAGCCCATAAGCTGAATTTTTGGGGAGGCCTTAGCTGGTCTAATCAGCACTTCCATTGCTGTATAATATAACTCTCAAAACAAAAATAAAATATAAGGCACCATCATTCAGCCAGGGGGGAGGCTGCCGCCCCCCCGCCATATGGGAACCCATGGAGGGGGTTTTAAAACCAGTTTCTTGCACAATTTTGAGCTACATATGTTTCTTAAACTATTAGACTATTTCCTAGTGCCCTTTTTTATTTGAATGCATTTCTGGTAATAGCCTATATATTTTTCTAAGATCTTCTTTTCTTTTATTAAGGTTTATGGTTTGAAGTTTCAATTTGAATAAAAATGGAAAAGTGCAAATTCAAGGAGACTTGCTCAGGGGTGTAATTTGCTGTGGGGCAAGGGGGCAACTGCCCCTCCCAGACCTTGGTTTGCCACCAAACTGAAATTTATTTTTTGGATAAAATCTTGTCAAAACTAAGATAAGCCTGCACAATTGAAGCATCCAGAGAAACAGATCACTTTTCTCTAATATATCTTCACCTTTATGGTACTATTTTTATAGTACAAGATTTTGACAAAATTACACCACTGGACTTGGTTGCAAGAGAAAGATGTGATGGGACACCAAATGAAAGAGTGGTGTAGAGCTGTTCTGGGAGATCTGTTCTCTTTCTACTGTTCTATCTGCAAATACATTGCTTGTCTGCCATAAGGCCTCCTTGGCTTTACTGCAGCACACCAGAACTGCTGAACATAAGAAGAATGTTTCCATAAAGCTAACACCAAATCAGCTTTGTCTCTTGGCAGCATATTCCATGGGGAGTGGCAAACTGGCAAAATTGCCCATGCACTTAAGTGCTTATCTAGTGCAGGATGAGACAACAGTTGCAAAAGTTGGGCTCTGAAAATGATTGAATCTGACTATTCTGGGACTTCTGCAGATGTATTTGGAAAAATGTTCAGAGATACAGTGGTCAAAACTTCTCCTTTGGGCAAACTAAGTTTGCCTATTTTGTAACCAAAGCTCTTGGACACCAATTTCTGGAAGATGACCCTTGATGAAGTCAGCAAGAGTTGTAATTTGACAAAACCACAAACATGGAAAGTAAGAAAGAGCTTCAAATGAGGATCCAATTCTGGTCCCAAAAGATGAAACAAGTGGTAGAAAGACATATGAAAAGTGCACTTATTGGTCATATCCCATTCAATAAGAGTGGTTTATCTATCTCTAAACTACTAGTGTTAATTTTGATGGTCCAAATGTGAACAAAAAACTTTTCTTACTGATTGACATTGAAAAAAGTGAATTGACAGGTAGCAAAGGTCTCCTTGATATTGGTACCTGCAAGATCCATTTGGTACCCAATGCTTTATGGAAGGGTTTGCAAAAAATTGACAAGAATTGTTCCAGTCTGATGTCATTTTCAAATTTAATGAAAGTGAATTTGGTCCAGAAATACTTACATTTCTAAGACACACAGTTTTTGATATTGCTCTGAAAATGAGAAAATTTTGTTAAGAAGAGCTTTCAATGGAAATTGAAAGCTCTAGTTCTGTTTAATTGCCCAAAAAGATTAGAGGGCAACTAAACACTCCCCCCCCTTCCCCCGCCCTTTTTCCCAAAAACATCTGATAGAAATTTTGAGATAGCCATTTGATTCAGCATAGTTGAAAGGTCCAATGACTGTCTTTATGGGTGACATACCCCCCCCCCCATAATCCCTGAGAAAAGAACTGTAAATTATGTAATTTGCCCTTTCTTCACATATAGTATTTTGCATTGAGGAATATACATATATTGGGGGGAGGGTAATTTTCTGCAGTGAGGATTTTACACACTTGAGAATTTCTTGTGGAGAAAAAAGTTTCCAGGGAAATTTTGCACAAGGGGGAAGGGTATTTCCAGTAAGGTTAGATAAAATAAAGTTAAGTAGATTACATTTTAAAAAAAAATTGTTCTTCAGCTGAAAGTAAGGAGAAACACTAGAGCTTAAAACAAATAGAAATCATTCTGTATATGAGGGCAGCTGCCCCTTCATCAACCCTTGCTCTTTGCGCTAAAGTTTGACTTTTGTTATTATTCTTTAAGAAAGATTGCTTAAACACAAGGGCCATTGAATTTAAATGAGGAGCATTTTAAAGAATTTTAAGACTTAAGTGTAAAGAGCAAGAGTTCAAGAAAGGGGAACTTCCCTTTTATACATAATAATATCTGTTCATTTTAAGTTTTAATGTTGCTCTTTACTTTCAGTTGAAAAGACTTGTTCTTTCATTTGGTCAATAAAAGAACCATCTTCACAAGAGAATTGTAAGTAAGCAACTGATTTAAAGTCAAAGATGTTGAATAAAAAATTGATATAAAGTTGAGGCAGTTTTTACCCAGTACTTATTTACAAAAGCTTCTGTAGAGCACATGATCAAGTTTGTTACTAAATATTTTGATGGCACAGAAACTTGCTAACTTTGTTAACTGATTAATTAAAAAAAAACTTTCAAAAAATAAGTTTTTCAAAGGAAAGTAAAGGCCATATCTTACTTAAGGTAAGAAGAAATAAAAATATACAAAAACTCAAAACAATCAGAAATTACCATTAAAGAATATATGAAACCCAAAACAAACAGAAATTAAAGAAACAACCATAGCAAAAAAAAAAACATACAACAGTTACTAATATAACTGAATAAATAAACCTTAAAATGAGTAAAGTTTCAATTGAATATACAAGTCAAGCTTAAAACAAACAAAAATATTATGCTATTGAAGTATAAATGAAACCCAAAACGAACAGATATTAAATTAACAACCATAGAAAACAAACATACAATATGTATTAATATAAATGGATAAATAAATCTTAAAAGGAGTTAAAATTAAATTGAATATGCAAATCAAGCTTGAAATGAACAAAAATCCCTACAAACAAGAGTTTGGGTACTGCCTCCTTGTCTCACTGTAAAAGTCTAAAACCTGCTGCATTATTGGCGCTTTACTGAAAACTATGTGTCTTGAACAGTCTTGGAAAGTGCAAATAAAACTAAACTAAATATTTAATATGTAATGATACCAATTGTTGAAAGATCATCAGTTCAAGATTTTATTTCACTGTAATTTTTATTTTCATTTTCAATGCTGTAATAACTGGAAAAGAAAATATTGTGATGTGGTATGCTTAAGACTTTTACAGTTAGGGAAGGGGGCAGTATCCAAACTCTTTTTTGCAGCGAAAATATATTTGTCTTAAACAGTCTTGAAAAGAACTAATAAAATTAAAATGAAATTTAGTATATAATGATATTAACTGTTGAAAGATCATCAGTTCAATATTTAATTTTAATGTAATTTTGTATGTTTATTTTCAATATTGTAATAAGTACATTATAAAGTATTTGTAATATAATTCGTTTTCAGTAAAGCGCCAAAGACGCAGTAGGTTTTCGACTTTTACAGTGAGAGATGAAGACAGTACTCAAACTCTTGTTTGTTGGGATTTTTGTTTGTTTTGAGCTTGATTTGCATATATTGATTTGATTTGCATAAGTAACAACAAGCGACTTGCATGACTTACAGCCCTTTCTCCATAAATTAAAGCTGCCAAAAAATCAGTAAAACCTCTTATCAAAGTAATATTAAGCAACTTACATACCTCACAGCCCTATACTCAGAGCTTGGAGGTTCAGCCCTGGAACCATAGTTATTTGGCCTTTGGACTATTTTGATCAGAATGGCTATTTAAAATTTTTAATTGAACACATTTGAGAGCATATAGCAGCGCAAGGAGGGGGCTAGTTACCCTCCAATCACTTTGGACTAAAAAGGGCACAAGAAATTTCTAATCAAATAAGCTTGAAGAAATTTATTTCAATGAAATTTCAAACTAAATGCCACTGTTGGGGGGGGGTCATTCTAGGGATATTCTAGATACACCCTTTTGACAACCTTGATGCACATAGAATCTTTTTGATTGAATATTCTGACCCTTAACCTCTCCTAAGATCTTGTAGATACACTGGAATCTAATTCTCATTTAATAGTTCTAATTTTCATGAAAGTTCCAACTAAATTCCATCAGCTGTTGCTTGGATATTTTAAATATGCCCTTCTGACAACCTAGATGCACATAGTAGCCTATCTTTTGATTGAATATTCTGACCCTTAGCTGTTCCACATCCCTCAACATTCCCTTTGACATTTGGTAAAATTCCACCTCAATACCCTTAGTGTTTTTGCATGCACTCGTGATCAAACAGTCCCCCTTTCTAAATGAAAAATAATGCATCTTACATTTTTTGCCATGGGGGCTGGGAAGAACTAATTTAAACTTAATATTTTATGTGTAATGAAATTTAACTGCTGAAAGCTCCACAATTCAAGATTTGCAATTTTTATTTTGTTTTCAAAGTTGTACAAGCAGAATATTTTTAATATAATTTGTTTTATAACTAAAACAAATTCAAAACTTTTATTGGTTGAGTTTGGGGAAAGAGGGTTGGTGTGGGGGGGGGGCTAGTTGCCATCAGATCACTTTTGGCTCTTAAAAAGGGAATTAGAACTTTGAATTTCTAATTATTTGATTCCCCTCCGAAGTTTATACCACCATCTCTTTTATAAAAACCTTATATGCCCCCGGGGCACAACTTACAACCCTTAGTTTTCTCAGGCTGTGGGGGGGGGGGGGCATGTTGACCCAGAAGTTTTTGTTATCTGATCATTGGACTATTTCAAAGAAATTGGATGTATTTAAGGAAAAGAGGGGGTGATAGATGTCTTCTGATCATATTTGTCTCTTAAAAAAGGTAACTGGAACTTTCAATTTCCAATCAAATGAGCTACCTCTGAAGTTTATACGGCAACCCCTTACATGAGAACCTTATATGCCCCCAGGGCATAACTTGAAACACTTGTCACTGGGAATGGGGGGCTGTGTCAATGCTTTAGTGATTGTTATCTAATGTTTGAACCATTTTCAATAAAATGACTTAGAAATAAAAGGAATTAGAAATTTCAATTTTTAATCATTTGAGTCCTGTGCCAGGTTTATACGACCACTTCTTCCATAAAAACCTTAGATACCCCCAGGACATTAGTTACAACTCTTCCCCGAGATTGAGTGAGATTGAGCAAGATTGAGTAAGATTGGTCTGTAGGGGGGTTGTGTTGACCCCAAAGTTTTTGATGTCTTATCATTGCACTAATTCAAGCAAATTGGCAATCTCAAAATTTCAATTGGATGTATTTGGGGAAAGAGGGTGTTTATGTGCGTGTGTGTTTGGGGGGGGATGCCTTCTGATCCCGTTTGACTCATAAAATGGTAACTAGAACTTTCAACTTCCAATCAAATGAGCCACCTCTGAAGTTTATACACTCACCCCTTACATAAAAACCTTGTATACCCCTGAGGCATAACTTAAAGCACTTGCCCCCGGGCTCTGGGGGTTTGCGTTGACCTTGGAGTTTTGTTATCTGATGTTTTAGATATTTTTAACAAAATGGCTATCTCAAAATTTTTATTGGATGGGCTTGGGGAAAAGGGCGGGGGGGGGGGCTAATTGCCCTCCAATCTCTTTTGACTCTTAATAAGTAAACTAGAAGTTTCAATTTCAAATCAAATGAGCCTGCTCTGAAGTTTATACAAGCATCCCTTCCATAAGAACCATATATGCCCCCAGTGTATAACTTACAATGCCTGCCCCCGGGCTGTGAGAGGTTTTGTTCAACCTGAAGTTTTGTTGTCTGATCTTGAAACTATTTCCAACAAAATGGATATCTCAAAATTTTTATCATATGCATTTGGGGAAAAAGGGCGTAGAGGGGGGGGGGGTAGTTGCCCTCTTGATCACTTTTGACTCTTATAAAGGGCACTAGAACTTCTGATTTCCAATCAAATGAGCCTCCTCCAAAGTTTATACCACCATCCCTTTTGTGTGAAGTGCCCCTGGGAAAAAAATAATAATAGAACATTGAAGCCTTATGGCCTTTGCTATAAGCAACGCTATAGCTTTGCTTCTGATGTGAATATTTGCAAAATTTTACACAATTTTCTATTTGCAACCTAATGGAAATTCAGATATTTCAAAATCTAGATAGAGATGAGTTTATCAACACACCTTTATAGAAGTTAAATTGTCAAATGAGAATTTTATATTCGCTTAATATTTGTGATCTTTCTTCAGATGTCATTTTGCATTTCATGTATGAGGGCTGGCTTTTTATTTGTTTTTAGCCTTGCCTTTTTATTTTGTTTCGTTGGCTTCATTGTATCTTTATTGTTTTGAGACTGAGGGTTGCAGAGCAGAAGTCTTGACAATAATATTTGTATTATTTCTTGTTTTCACTGGCTCTAAAATTTCTTCTTTTTTCCTGATTGTCTCTTGTTGTCATTTCTAGATCCATTTTTACTCCTTGCAGCCATTTTTTATATGTTCGAGGATTATCCCTTAGGGGGGGTATGTGTTTCCCTTTAGGTTTTGGAAAATACCTTTATTGTCGTATTTCCGTTGAAAAGTACCTTTTTTTTTATTTTGCTTGAAAAAAGTTGCCCCCTACCTACCATATAGCCCCATAGACTTTGCAGCTTTCATTTTGCCACCCCCCTAGTTTTCTGTTGATTTACACCACTTACTTACAGCTGTGGGAACAAGTAGAGTGGGTCCTAGGTAGAAATTTGGTAATTATACTAGGGGATTTTAATGCCCAGGTTGGTAGAAATAGGGATACATGGTATTCTAGCGTTGTTAAATTTGGTGTAGGAAAATAAAACAATAATGGTTAGAGGCTGCTGCAGTTTTGTAGGTATAAAAAACCAGTTATAACCAATCCAGTATTTGGTCCTAAAACGGCCCATTATTTAACATGGTATTCACATGATGGTATGACAGCTAACTTTATTGATTATGTTATTGTAAACGGAAGACTAGCAGTATCAACACAAGATACTATGGTATATAGGATTACTGCTATTGATGCTGAAAGATCACCATCTAGTAGCGTCTAGGGTTAATTCAAAGCTAAATTTAGGTAGGGTAACTACTTTCTAGGAAGCTATGGCGTCTAGAGACTCCAGGATGAGAATTTGAGAGTAACTTTCCAGGAATAATTGAATAATCAACTGGAGAGTTTAAAACATGACAATGTAGAAGATAGATGGAATAAATTTAGGAAAATAGTTTGTAAATTTAGAGATAGTGTAGATAAAATTTCAAGAAATGACCTGTGATTTTAGGAAGGGTAGAAGATGCGTTGACCAAATTTTTACTCTTAGATTAATATTTGGGGAGTGTTTTAAGGAGGCCCTAGATGGTCAATCATTTTGATCAAAAGTTTCCGTCAATCGATTAACGTCTGCTTCAACCAACCTTCACTTGACCCTTCAGTCTCGACCAAAGCTAATCTAACACTGCTTTGGATCAAAATGATTGAGTCATTCAAACTTTCTATCAATTACTGTCAACGCTTGACTTAAGCGTCAAACAGGTTCCTAGACGGTCAGCCATGCTTGAGTCAATCAATTGACTGAAGCTTTTGATCAAAATGATTGACTGTCTAGGGTCTCCTTTAGTCATCAAATACCTGTAGTCCTCAGTTTTGTAGATTATGTGCAAGCGTTTGATTCAGCCGATAGAAAAGCTTTAGTAAAGGTCATATCCTTGTATGTTATACCAGATAAATACATTATACTGATTAGAGCTATGCACAAGAGTAACATTGCTGCGTTTAAGGTAGGAAATCAGGTTAGTAGCTGGTTTCATATTAAGTCAAGATTTAAGTGGGGTCGCATTCTATCCCCGTTTATATGATTCATTTAAAGAACTGTCTAAGGAAGACAGTAAAGGCAATGGGAGAATACGGAATCAAATGAGGAAGTAAAACTCTCCTAGACTTACATTATACTGATGATTTTATTATCCTAGATGAAAATATTAGCAGGATGACTGAACTGTTAGAGGTTTTGCGAGTTCGGGGTGCAAGAATAGGTTTGAAAATTAATCTTAAGAAGACCAAGTTGCTAAGAATAGAAACAGATGAAGGCGAAAAGTGATATTGGGTAACGAGAGGATTGATCAAGTGGACAGATTCACTTACATAGGTAGTATTACTAGTAAAGAGGATGGGAGCAGTGAAGATGTTAAAAGTAGAATAGCCAAGGCCTAGAGTGTTTCTCACAGTTAAAAAAAAAATTGTAAGATTAGGAAGATCAGTCTGCAAACCAAAATTAAAATATTGGTTGCTACAGTGATGGCAACAGTCAAGTATGGTTCTGAAGTTGGGGGCGCTCCAAACCTGGAGGAAGATTTGCTAGATGTTTTCCTGAGAAAGTGCCTACAGATTGTTTTGGGTACCCGACTGACTGTGTGTATGTCAAACACTAAGCTTTACAAAAAATGTGGTTCAATCTCGCTTTCTTGGGCTATAACAAGGAAATAGTTAAGATGGCTAGGACACGTTCTGCAGATGAAGGATGACAGATTACCAAAGTTTGTCCTTGTTGGTCAACCGTCTAGGGCTAAACAAAAAGCAGGTCGTCCCCGAATGGGGTAGGGGATGTTGTAATGCAAGATTTAAGGGTCGGGTATTAAGAGGGAGGCTTTGAATAGATTGGAATGGAAAAGCAGCATACGTAACTGTGTTGATCTCAGATGGCTTGGTGCTGCAGTGAGTTGTTAGTAGTAATAATAGTAGCCTAGTTTGTAGCATCACCGGTTGTCTTCGTATTAGCTGTATTCCAGATTAAGTTTAAAATTTCGATTTTATTCCAGTGTGTTGTTTGACTTAATTAGCTGTTCTCCATGCCTAAACTATTTTTTTTACCTTCCTATTATCAAGGATGAATGATCATCATTACTCAAAGTTTTGATTAATTAATAAATCCTTTTTATGCTTACAGGTTATTTTTTTTGTAAAATGTGTGAAGAATCAAAATTGAATGAACAACTATGTTTGATAAAAGAAGCTATATATGCACCAGTTGATGATGCTGACCCCACGAAACCAGTTGAAGGGAAGCTAGATGGTGGTGGTAATCGGAAGCTTCACTGTAGATATTGGAGACCAGTTGGGAAGCCAAGGTACTTGTCATTGCCTATCTGATTTTTTTTTTTTATAGTTACAAGTGGCCTTGAGAGGAGACAAATTGCATAAACTAACTAGTGGCATCAGTTTATGAAATTTATGGAACGTGTGGGTAAAACAGATTTTTCAAAATTGGGGGGAGGCAATTCTGTTGTTTTTTTTTCAATTTTTTAGCGGATTTACCAACAAAGGCATTTTAACTGATAATAACAAAATCTGATCACCAAACTAGGTACACCAAACTAAATCAAATACTTGAGGGGAAATGCCCCTCTCTTCCCTTCAAAAAAGGTCATGCCACTTATGAATTAACTTTTTCAAAAAAGTAGACAACAGTAATATTATCCCTGAAATTACTTCTTATCTTTCCTAATTATTTGGTATCCTAATTATTTACTCTTTAAAAAGTTATCCTTATTCTATATAGCCTAAGTATTTGCTCTGCACAAACAATACCCATTGAAAACATTCATATTATGTTTTTAATTCCTGTTTTTTTTTTCTGTATCCAGCAAAGAAAAAAATTCAAATCACTGTTGGGAAAATTTGCTGTAGTGAAATCCTATTCAAACATGTACATAAATTGTGAAAACCTGTCTTTTTTCCTCTGTAGCTCACAATATAGCAAGTTAGTTGTAAGTCGCTTTTTATATTGACGAGGGGCACGCCCCCCCCCCCAACTTTTTTGGCATTCGGTAAAATTTTTGCCAAAGAAATTTTGCAAAATCGGCCGAAATTAAGCAAAATTCTAGATTTCTGCAGAAAATTCGGCACAAATAAGGTAGCGATTCGGTAAAATTTACGAAGATCACAACCCCCCCCCTCCCCCCAATGAAATGAGCCTCGGGACGCTCCTGCTTGGTGGTTTCCAAATAAATCAGCCTTTCAAAAACTCAGTTTTTCTGTGCTAAATTAAAAAAAAAGTTTTCCTTTAGTGTCATTGGTTGATTAGGCTTTTCGGTTTTTCTGGAAAACCTCAAAATGAAAAATTGGCTTTAGGAGTCAATTATTGCGTTTAGGGGCAATTAAAGTGTCATTTCAAGGTGAGAGATATACATAATGAAAGTTAGAATTATTATTTGTGATTATTATGTTAGATATTAAGCTGCGTTTGCGTTTGCGTGGAGGGCAGCGTCATATCTAAAAAGATATGACACTGCCAAGCTTGTTTGAATTGTTCCTGTATTTAATGGAAGAAGACCACTATAATAAGTTACAGAAGCTACAAGTTTCCTTGTCAGTTAATGTACTTTGTTTCCTCGACGTTATCTTAAGTATAAGTAGAATTTTGGTAAAGGAGTGGAGGGGCAAAAAGAATCTCCGAGCTTTCGTTTCTTATTAAGTTGAATACGCACATTTTCTAATGTCATTCTTTCTTTGTTATTAAGCTTTGTTTACAATCTGCTTGTCATCACATTTACCATTCTTAAGGTCTGTTAGATATCCATTACTAGGATTTTTCTGCTACAAGCAATGCTTTTAGTTTTTTTGTCTCATAAAGGAGTTTCTAAAATAAGTGGAATTACAGAAAATGCTGGAAGAATATAAAAGAGGTATCTAAACCATTCAAAAAATGTTATCTGTTAGCAGAAAGCTAGTAGTATGAATGTAAGTTTTTTAGAAAGGCTAGAATAAAAGTGGGGCATTTCATTACATTTGTCCTTGTCCAGGTCAGGACTATTCTTTTCTGGTGATTAAATTAGAAACATACCTGTATAAGGTATGTCTGGTGATTAAGGCTTTTCTGGTGATTAAATTAAAAACATACGCCTAAACATTAAATTAAAAACATACATAAGCCTATCAGATTGTCTAAACATGTGTTTTTACTGAGATAAAACTACTATAGATGGTCTTTAAAGGGTACCACAAAAAAATAGCAAAGGTAGCACAGACGCGCCCTCAGAATGGACAGAGGGCGTTCCAAAGAACATATTTAATAAAGAGAAAAGCCTTGTAGATTATACTGTTTTGAAATCATACGTATTTATGGGTTTTGGGCGAGGGCAAAAGAAAAATCTTCAAAATTATAGAGATAAAGAAGGAATGAAGGTGGGGAGGATGAATTCTTGCCTATATGCCAGATGCAAGTATCGGGTATCTGGGTATCATCGGAACAGGTTTCTAGTAGTAAAGCCAAGAATTTGGATATAGACCGGAAGGCGTGGCTATAAAATGTGTCAAATTTCTTAGTTTTAGCTCTTATTATATTATTTTCCTTTCAGAGGTATAGTTATGTTAATTCACGGCTTGGCAGAACATCTACAATGGTATGACGAGCTGGGTAGAAAATTTGCAAAAGAAGGAATCCTGGCATTTGGACATGATCACAGTAAGTACAGCTCTAGATAACGCTCATTAAAATAAGAACAAACAGAAATTCTTAGTATTGTGGATTAGTAAAACAAAATTATGTGTTTTATTCATGTACCATACTATATATGTATTACATTTGATAGAGAGGGTAAAGTTGTATCAAAATTATAATACTGTATAATACGTAAACATTATATAATATATAATAATGAGAAGGTAACCTAGTGTCTTAGGGAATTTTCAAGCACACCACTTTTATAATAAGGTGATAAGAGTGAGTTTGATAATTCTAAAGATTATGGCTTGGTTTCTGTAGGAAGCGAATTGTTTAGTGCTATGATACTCATTAGACTAGGATATGCTTTAGATACAATTTCAGAGAAAAAGTGTTCACTTTAGGAAGATGAGAGGATTTATTTATCGACTTTTTATCTGAGATTAACAATTAAGAAGTGTCTGGACCATCAGACCCCTTTAGTTTACAAATTTATAGATTGTAAACAGGTACTTGATTAAGCGGATGGACGAGCTATACAACGAACTGTCCTTGTATTTTATACCAGATAATATATTAAAATGATTAGTACTGTATACGACAGCAATATTGTTGTGGTTGTGGTAGGAAGTGAGCTTAGTAGCTGGTTTGGTGTTGAATCAGGAGTGAGGCAAGGTTGTGTCCTGTCTCCGTTTATGAGGATTATTTTACTGAACTTCGTCCCAAGGAACACAAAAAAAGGCTGTGGGAGAGCGTTGGCTGGATCTTCAAATGATCCATAAGATCAAATAACCGAATCGAACTAACCAGTGATGAAAAAGTAGAGGATATTGGATACAAAGACGATGGCATACCCCACGTGGAATGAACCGTCCAAGCCATGGATTTGTTAGAGGGAGTAGCAAACAAGGCTTGCCTGACAGACCTGGTTATTATCGCACCCAAAACCTAGTACCTGTGTTTGGCTAGAAATTCGTCAGTCTCAATAAATGAAAAGCAGCTTGAATAGGTGGACGAATTTATTTACCTCGTATCACTGATTTATATCAAGCGTGGGGTCTCGAGCAAAATCAAGTTTAGAATCATGGGATACAAAAGCCATTATGGTCTAGAAGTAGATGAGCCTGAAAACCAAACTCAAATTCCTTGTGGCGTGTGGTCGCCCCATTTCGTTGTACGGATGCGAGATCTGGCTATTGAAGGCAGAAGAAAAACACTCTCTTGACTTTCATGACCGGAAGAATCTAAGTACCATTTGTTACCTCAAGTGTAGCCAAAGAATAAGCAACGGGGACCTAATGCAAATGCAAAATTTGAAACATTTATTACCCGCCATCATCAAGAGCAAAAGGCTCACATGGTTTAGGGATGTTGTGCAGAGCCCAAGTCAGTGCCTGACCTAGCAGTCCCTCGAGTTAAAGTCTCCTTCCTATTGGAAGTAAAAGCAAGGTGAAAGTACGTCTTGGCTTTTCACAATGATGGAAAACATCGAATCTTGGGATGGACTCCTTAAGTACGGGTGCAAATGAGTCAAATCATGGTGGGAAATCATCCATCTGAAACATTACACCGAAAAGAGTGGCGAAACGCGGTCCAGAGTCTTTTTGGTGCCAACCTTGGAGGCTAAACAGCCTGTACTTCACACAAAAAGCATGGGGTAGATCTTGGAATCAAATGAGATGTTAAAGTCGCCTGGACTTAGATTATGCATTAGTGTCATGATGACTTGAGTGTCCTAGATAAAAATATTGGAAAAGTGAATTAATTTTGTGATGGCTTGAGAGATCGGGGTGCAAAAATAGGTTTGAATTTTAATTTTAAGAGGACTAAGTCGCTTAGCCTAGGAATAAATGTAGGTAAAGAAGTGATGCTGGGTAACAAGATGATTGATCAAGTAGATATCTTTACTTACTTGGCTAATATTGTTATTAAAGACGCAGTGAATATGTAAAAAGTAAAATAAGCTAGGTCAAGGGTGTTTTTCAGAGTTGAAAAAAAAAAATTGGACGAACAGGAAGACAAGTTTGTGAACCAAGATTTTCTGTCTTCTGAAGCTACGGTAATTTCAAGTAGGGAAATTACCGTACTTGAAATCCCGTACAAGTGTGGATTGAGGAGTGGGCACTCCGACAGGAAGAGGAAGATTTATAAAATGTTTGCAGATGAATTTACTAAGGTTAGTTTTATGTACCTGCTGACTCGCATATGTCAAACAACAAGCTTTACGAAAACGTGACTCTATCCCACTTTCTGGGATTATAATGAAATAAATTTTAAATGGGTAGCAGACGTTTTACGGATGAAGCAGGACATATTTTGCTTTTTAACCTTCTGTCTGGGGCTGATCGATAAGTTGGTCATTCCCGAATAGGGTGGAAAAAGTAACAATCAATGATTAAATGAAAAAGTGAACGTCATGGAGACAGAGTAAGTGTAAAAGTTTAAATTGATTGGGGTAGAGGAGAAGCCGTCGTAACTTTGTTGACCAAACGTGCCTTGGTGCCGCAGTAACCTTTCCAGCAGTGGTAGTAGTAGCAATATAACATTAGAGATTGTATATAATAACAATAAATGCCCTATAATACTACGTCAACAATAATGATACATGCTTCATATATTTAATATATTCATTTATATTTACCTTTTAGACTATCTAAAGTGACAGATTCTGACTTAGAATACTAAAATGCTAAGGTTTAAAATAGTAAAAATAAATGAATAAATAATGTGCTTAAGCTCTCTTTTCTTTAGTGACGAAACTGGTTACTTTACGCTGAAAAAATTAGAAACCCCTCAACATAAATAACTGACAATTCATTCAGGTGAAATTATTCACATTTGATGGATATTCAATTAACGGGTTTGTTAATTATGAAGTCCGTTATCTATCATTCTTCCAGAATAATAGTAATAATGAAAAATCTTTTTCAGAAAACTCTAAATTCGGCATTCAACAATACTTTTTAAAGTTAAAAACACTATCCTTATTTTGCATGTAGGGAACTTTTTCCGCGGTTGGAGGGAGTTCCGTGGAGGGAACTTCTCCCAATTGCCGGGAGGGCAAAGTGCCGAGGGAATTCCAAGGGGGGGACTCTATTAAAATTAATTTGATTTGCTTATCCTTTTTCAACTTTTGCACAATTAATCAAACAAAAGAAAATAGGGAAAAACAGGCGTATTACTTTAAACAAGACAGTGGAAAAAACACGCATACACAACCTTTTAATAATGAAAAAGTCTGAATATTTTGGCTTCACATCTAGAAGCGTATCAGCGGGGAAAACATGAAAAAATAAAGATTATATACAAACATGTATATATTATATACAAATTATATACAAAAATATATTATATACAAACATATATATATCATATATATAGAAACACTATACAAAAGACACATACGAAAAGAAAACTCTCATTTTAGTAAAAATGTTAAATACTCGCTTTAAAACTACGATCATAATTAATACGTGGGAGGGGAGGACATCTACATTTTTTTTCTTTCTGAAGTCGACGACCTTTTGAATTTTTTATTCAAGGATTGTAATAAATTATATAGATCTTGTTTTTCTTCCTTTTTGGTCGGAAGATTCGTTAGAACATATATAAAAATTACTAAAAAGTAAGGTAACTGAACCAAATTAATAAGGTTTGAAAATACAGTAAAACCAGTCAGTTGATCCAGTGCTTGAGGCTTTTTGTTAAGACACTTAGGATGAGAAGGTTTTGGAAAGTTATATGCCAGGTGCATAAAACTCATTGTTGAGCCTACAGCCCACATTTGGTCCCACATTTCTTTTACCAAGATAATCTTTCTTTATATATATTCCAAATATGTAGAACTCATCAAGTTTAAAGTTATTCGTCAAAAGTTATTAGCACAAGCCTGATTGCATGATTCTAGAGAAAGGAAATACCAACAAAAATGAAGACGGCATTTGTGGAATTTGTAGTGTTAAATTCAACATGTCTGAGAATCCTAGAATGGGGGCTTTCAGCCATTATTTAAAAATAAGGAAAATTTTAAATTTTGTCCGATAAGATGGTCGGGTTTGTGCTCTTTTGTTTCTTCTTTTACCCGAGTAAATCGTATCACATCAGTGGCGGAAAAGGGCTCATACAAGCGAAAATTTTGAGTTCCATTTAAGTAATGAAAGAGATTGGGCTAGAGAAAACTACAGGTTTTTACCACCTTGTGCCAAAAAAACAAAATCATTTTGCCCAGATTAGGGCCAAAATGCTATCGAATGAAAATTCTGATATAGTCAATTGCTTTTGGGTTATCAAAAACAAAATATTTAGACAACCTTCCAGTTTTGGAAGCGATTCTTCTGCGTGGTAGCGTATTCTGTTGTTGTCTTATTAGCCATTAGTCATGACTAATTAGAGTAAAAGCTAAGACAGATAGTCTGAGTAAGAGGCAAAGCTGACATAATTTTTTTTCAGGATTGTATAAAAATTTTGTCATTTCACTTGTTGATAGATAGTCTATCATCCGTCCATCCTAGGGCAGAACTAAGAGAGATAGTCATGGAATAGGTGTAACTCAAATAGTCTATGAAATTATATGAGCCATTTAAAGACAATTGGAGAAACCAAATAAAAGGTTTTCAAAGATTAATGACTGAACATGTCCACAGGACTTGGAAGACAATTGGGAAACTGAAATTCTTCTCATTATATGAACTTTGCCTATTGAGAATGCCTATTGGAATTGTAGTGGGGAAGATCGAACTGAATGAAATAAATGATTTAATTAATTGATTATTGAATTAAAATTAAGTTGCCATCAAGCCCTGGCTAATTGGAGAAAAATCCAAGACAGATGGTCTGAATGAGAGGCAAAGCTGGCTTATAGGCTAAGTATATGGTTAGGTTATAGGCTAGGATTCCGAGTTGTTGCCTTGGGCAAGAGCTTACGGTGTGTGAAGTTGAAATGGAGTTTCACAGTCAGTGCTGAAGGCTATTCCATAACAGCGGAACGTCTGAGGTTGTTCTGTTACGTATTTTTTCCTTCAAGCATTGTTTCTGTCTTGTAATGTAACCTACTCGAGGAGGCTAGCTGGCAGAGACCAGCTGGCCAGAGCTTACGGTGTGCAGAGTTGTAGTGAGTTTCACTGTCAGTGTTGAAGGTTCTACCGCTACGGAACATCTGAGGTTGTTCTGCTACGCTTTTGTTTCTGCAAGCCGTGTTTCTGCTTTTTAATGTAGAGCTGTGTTCGGTCAGATAAGTTGACAGACATCAGCTCAAAATTGATACACGATTTTAATGCATAGCATAGTAGTTGAGACTATTTATACAGTAAGATAACAGCTGTATTCTGTACTGTGCTAAAATCGACATGGAAAAACATTATGGCAAAAGAATCTATTTTCCCATTGTTGACGAATATAGGCGTTTTTGTTCGCTGCGACGACTTGAAGCCTTGAGCCAGAGCTGACAGTTTATGAGTAGTACTGACAGTGTTGAAGGGAACTGTCTGAAGTTTTTTGTTTGTTTATTCGACCCAGGTTTCAGCTTTTGAATGGATGGCTCTGTCTAGGCAGGCAGGCCGCAGTTTCAAGTTGAGATCTGTCTTTAACATATAGTATTGGGATTAAACTGACTTATACACTATAATAGGAACCATATTGCGTAATAACAATATGCTCAACTATTCACGTTAAAAGTACTATTTAAAGACTAATGGCCTACTGTTTTTTTTTTTTTTTTTAGTTGGACATGGACTGAGTGACGGTGAAAGGGTCCACGTTGATGTTGTTGACGAATATGTCGTTGACGTTTTTATACACTATGACGAAATGAAAATACTATATCCTGACTTACCCAGATTTGCTGTGGGTCATTCAATGGTAAGATCTTAAAATTTTATTTTGTTTTGATCTGACTCCTTTTTTAGGAGTTATAGGTTTTTATATTTCTTAACATTGGACTTGATCGTCTCTTACTAGGTTGCTAGCTACCGCTGCAACCCGGATATCGAACTTTCCTGTCACTTTAAATGTATACCATGCAGGTACATGTAAGACGCTGTATGTAAAGTGAAAACCAAGGGACAATAACACAATCACTAAACTTCTAGAATATTTTGTAACCAAACACTAAATGTAATTTTTTATGCCTTATGCTGTTTTCTCTCGAATACTTACTACTTTTTAAACTTTAGTTCCATTTCAGTTTCATTTTAAACTTCAGCTCCCTTAAGTCTAACATAATTTTGGTTGTTGCTACGGCTATTAAACATAAAAACAGATCTTCTTTTGTTCATGCAAATATTACTGAAAGATCTGCTTAGTGACGGTGTGGGTGAAAAATCATCCATTAAGGGTGAAAAGATGATTAGATTTACTAATGTATAAACCACCCTATAGTGACTACGTACTACTATTAAAGACTCACCGCAGTACCAAGCCGCCTGAAGCCAACACAGCTGCGCATGCTCCTTCTCCGTCCTAATCTATTCAAAGCCTCCCTCTTTACACCTTCTCGGGAAGTTCCCATTTCCCTTAAATCTTTCTTTACAACATCTTCCAACCCCAACCACTGAATTTATTCATTGTGGAATTTATCCATTTTTTAATACATAACCAAGCCTTGACCCTGCACAAAGGCTCCATGACCTGCCAAAAGTAGTAAATGAATTAAGCACGATTATAGGGTCAATAGTGTATCTCATGAGAACTTTTATGAGGTGGAATATATTCAATTTCAAGCGTGATATTTCAATTGACTCACCAAGGTGAAAGTTCAGAGCAGTTTTTTTTAACATACAAAAAATGGAGGCTGGGAACATTATTTTCCTGTCTGCATGCTGGGTCTAGTTGAAAATACGAGGACATGCTATTAGTAGAGAATACAAGAGAAGATCTTGGTATTTGAATTATCTGCGTTTTTAACACAAGTGGAGTTAGAATCAAAGAATACATCTCTTCCAACTTCACAAAATTGTTACAATTCTTGTAGAACAATCATGAACAATAATTCTTGTATGCTGGTCAGTGAGCTGGTCAGTGATTTGGTGTTACTCCTAGAACCGTTCCTAGGATTTGTGGGGCCAGGGGAAAATTAATTAAAGCGCCCCCTGCCGACTCAAATACAAGGAAAAAAGGCGAATGGGAACGAAAAATTTGATCAAAATGGGCACCTCTGGCCGCCCCCCCCCACCCATATGCGGCATTGCCCTCATTTTCCTTGAACTGATCTGACTACATCCCTTTCCGCCCTTTCATAGTGCAGAAATATCAGTCTAATCAGAAAAATACTGTTTTTTACCAACTTTTAAGTGGCTCTGGCTGAATACAGTTTTGCAACTGAACCCTCGTTTAACAGAACCACGTGCAAACTCAAATGTCGTTTAACTGAACAGCCGCTTTGCCCAACCCTTGTTTAATTAAACCCCCACTCAACGCAATCCTCATTCAGCTCAACCATGGTTTAACTCAACCCCTTTTTAACTCAACCCCCGTTTGACTTAACTCCCGTGCAATTGAATTCTTAGGTTAGGTTGACTTGCCTAAACGGGGTTGAGTTGCAGGGCTGTTGACTTAAATGGGGTTGAGTTATGTGAGTTTTGAGTTGCTCAAAGGTTAGGTTGAATGAGAATTGAGTCGCATAGACTGTCAGTTAAGTTGGGGGGGGGGGGTTCAGTTGAATAGGGTCGAATTGCACGGGTTGGAGTTGAACGAGGGTCCAGTTAAACAGGGGCTTAGTTACACGCACACCATATCCTATGGGTGTAGTTATGAAAATGTAGTTTTTGGTAAATTAGCCATTTGGTCAGTAAAGATACTGAAGATCTAAAACCAGATATACAGGGTGAAATATTCACAATTGCCTTTTATACTGGTCACTGAGCTTCCCAGAAATCCTTTAAAATGGAAAAAACTAACAGATCCTTAAGTTTCAATAACATCTGGTAAATTAGTTTCAAGTGAGAAGAGTTCGCCAAATTAGGAAACAAAATAGATAGATAGATGAATAATTTTATTGCCCATTGGAAATGTAAGCTCATTAATTCAGAGTATTTGTGTTTCTGCATAAACATTGTCAAGAAATTGTTACCGTGTTATTGTCAAGGGATTGTTAGTGTTTTTGTTACTGTCTTATTAGGCCCGTTTTTTTTAGCACTAAGATCTTACATTTAAGATCTTGCATCTTTCTGCAAAGATTATCGTTTTTTAACTCATCTTTGTTCTAAGATCTTACAGCTCACTGATGTTAGCAAAAAGTGTGACCGCCAGTGTTCTGCAATATAGAACAATGATGAGAGAACTTTGATGATCTACTCATCCTTGTTCTCAGGCCGCTGATCGGAGCAGAATGATGAAAGACGTTTGCACAAAAACGACCAAAGATGTAATATCTTTGTTCAAAGGTTTCACTTTTAAGCGTCTTCTGACAAAAGCAGTAAGATCTTAGCACATTGATGAGTGAAAAACGCCCCTATTGTCAAGGGATTGTTACTGTGTTTTAAGGTATCCAATAAAACAATTTACATCTCTCAAATCTTAGTTTGGTTTGAGTTGTGATTAATTCATAACTCGCGGTGTGATTCAATAGAACACTATACATTTCTGAAATCATACGTGTGCTCGAGTTGTGTTCCCATCACAACTTGATTGGAATTGCACTATAGTGTGGCTCGAGCGGCACTATAGTGCGGCTCGAACGGCACTATAGTGACGCCTATCGATAAAATGCCAAAATTTATGCATGATATGTTCTTTCCTTGGTTTTAACGTCGCACCTGCACTACAGAAACGGAAATTAAAATCATAAGAAATTAGCTCGAAAAGCACTAATTTGTCCTCAGTTATTGCCTACTAATTCTTGGTCTTCATATCTTTTACCGGGTTCATCAAACAGAAAGGAAATTTGTTACAGAAAGGAAGTTTTCTAAATTTAAAAAACTGCGCCTTAAACCTTTGCTCTAATTGGTCAATCGCTAATTTTATGTTTAAAATTAAAGACTATTCAACTAGAGAAATTAAGAACGGAATACACAGTTGGTGTTGTAGCTGCGTGCTCTTTATTAGCAAATCTGACTATAATGCGGCCCAATCCACCAAAAATGTGATTGGTTATCTTTTTCTATAGTCTTTACGGATATAGTAACAACTATTTTTTTTTTGTCTTGAAATACATTCAAAGCTTGCCCTGTAGAGATATACGAGTGCCCTTGTTGTCTGAAGAAATTGGTTCTACCTGCTGGTGAAGATAACCGTAAAACACCATGTCACTAATTAGATTTTAAGTAAATTAAAAAGCAAAAAACAAAAAGAAACATTAATTTGTCATGTTTGAGCTATTTTCTTTATTTGTAGCGTAGTTTTTCTACTCTTTTTTGTTATTTTAACATATTTTTTCTTTTATTTATATCTTAAATACAACTTTTTTTTATATCGACTGTAAACATTTATTAACTGTAATTTTAGTATAATTTTAATTGTTGATTAAGTAATTATATTTAAAAAATAGTTTAATTTATTTTTAATTTAACATAGTCTCTTTTCATTTATTATTTTCTATTCTTTTATATCTTTAGGTTCTTTGTTTAATTTTTGGATTTTATTGGTATAAAACTTGTCATCTATTATTACATTTTCATTTCATTCTAATTAGATTTGGCAGCTTGAGATTTTAAGGTGGTATTTGTCTTCTTCTGAACTTCGCTCTTTGTTGCAGGGTGGAATGATTTTATTGACAGCAGCATTGAAAAATCCAAGCGAGTTTAAAGGGATTGTATTGATGGGCCCGCTGATTCATATTAACCCATATCTTGGACATCCGATTTGTATATCGATTTTTAAATTTGCAAGCTACTATTTTCCACATTTTGCAGTAAGTATGACGTAAATATGTATGTATGACGCAAGTATGTATGTATGATGTAATTTCGTATGACGTAAATCTGCAAGCTACTATTTTCCGCATTTTGCAGTAAGTATGACGTAAATATGTATGTATGACGTAAGTATGTATGTATGATGTAATTTTGTATGACGTAAATCTGCAAGCTACTATTACCCACATTTTGCAGTAAATATGATGTTTGGATTAAATTGAATTGAATTTATTGAAAAAGACAAAACAAGAGATATATCACTCAATACCAAAATCAACGGTAGATTTACACATAAAAATAACAAATACTTCTATACAGTCTCCCCGTAAGGCTCTATGGCCAGAAAAAAAACAGAGGAGAAACAAAACTAAAAAAAATTAAACAAATACATTCATCAAACATTTTTAAAGGATAAATTCACATCGCAAAACCAAACAAAACCCCCCGCCCCACCCCCCCACAAAAATCCAGGCTATGCAAGGGAGTAATACATGAATCCACCCACACAAATAAAACACATAACCAATCCGGAGACCTCAATTCATCGGAAAACCGGGGAAAAAATATATTATTTGCAAGAAAATCTCTAACATACTTTTTGAAGATACCAAACGAGTGGTAGCCCCGCGCAGACTCCGGGAGAGTGTTGCAAAACATATTATAAACTATCAGAGGGGTAAAGTAAGACCGTATTGACAGAGCACAAGGTATTTGTAAATTATTGGAAGTTCAGAAAAAATAAGTTGATTGCTCGGAGATAAAGAATATATTATTACATAGGGCAGAAGGAAGCTGGCCATGTAACCTCAAAAACTTTAAAGAAGCACAAAACAGGAAATAGAGAGATTTCAAGTCAAGCAAGGACTTAAATAGGGAACGGTTAGTATCTTGTACAAGAGTCCTTGCCTTATCATGTAGTTCTTAAGGTAGCTCTAGTGATGAAGGAAAAGTTGACATCCAAATAATAGAACAGTATGAAACATAAGGCTGAACTAGGCTGTAGGAGTCAAAGTATTGACCCTGGAAAAAAGTATTTCAACTTTTAAGGATCCTGAGGCTTCTGGGGACTTTCATTTTAATGAGGTCAATATGAGGCTTGAAGGAGAGATTCATCCAGCAAGACGCCTAGGAATTGAGCGCAACGATCCCTAAGCCTATTAAGGGGACCCCTCGATACATATATTTCATTTAAACCAGAACATTCCCTTGAAACTCTTGAGAAAATAAGAAAACATGACTTTCCAACATTTAAGGCGAGATCATTAACATCAAACCACTGAGTAACTCTTTCAAAAAGGGCAATCCGGTTTGAACAGAGATAAGACTCAGTTTTACCGGTTATGCCAAGAGTACTGTCATCCGCAAGAAGGATGAACTCTTGTCACAATTAGTGGCAGTTGCATAACAAAGGCGACAAAGGCCTGTCAGGCGACAAAGGCCTGACAAAGGCAACAGCAAGTGGTAGGTTTTAGATTGTCATCCGCAAAAGCTATAAGTGTATCAGAGAAGGATGAACTCTTGTCACAATTAGTGACAGTTGCATAACAAAGGCGACACTCTTTTCACAATTAGTGACAGTTGCATAACAAAGGCGACAAAGGTCTGACAAAGGTGACAGCAAGTGGTAGGTTTTAGATTTTTAACCGCATTTATAAGGCCATTAACGTAAATTAAATATGACTTACGTATGATCTCATGAATAACAAAGAGTGTACTTGAACTGTTAATTTTATTTTCAATGAGCTCTATACTGATATACTAAGCCCACTGGATCAATACAATCACCTCTGGCAAAAGAATAAACAATTCAACAGGCATCCTTTACCATCCCTCTTGAAAAAATGCAACATGTCGCATTGTGTATATAGAGGTTTGAAATCTCTGTATTTTATCAGGGTTCACTGATACAATCTGATTCACTTAACTTGATGCTGCATTGTCATTCCCCAGTTTGGGTGTGTTTCCTCTTTTTCTAAAATTAAGCAAAGTCTCTCAGGATCATGACGTATCTTAAGTATTTATATATGGATAAATTTAAATCTTACACTGGAGTAAGTCATCACTCACTGGAATTACACTGGAATAATCAGAGTTGATGGAATGCCAGGGACTCCAAATGAAAACTTTTTGTGCCCCCTGGACACATCTTAAGTCTATTTAAACCTGAAAACTGCAATTTTACTGATTTTTTTTTTCAAAATTACTAAGTTTTTATATCAGGAGTACATTTTCATCAGTGTTGCAACGTTAGACCATGAAAATAATTTAGTAAAACTAGTTTGTTAGATGTGACAACTTTTTTTATGCAAAAAAAAAATCAAAATTAGGAATCTGTTGATTCCCAAAGACAATTACAACTTCAAAGAATAGCCACACCTTCTTAAGCCTTTTGGTGCCATCTATTTTTTTTTTTTTTTTTTTTTTTTTTTTTTTTTTTGCTGATTCCTCTCTCACATTTCTCTTTCCAAGCTTGATGTTTGTTACTAATAAAAACTCCATAACTGTATATAGAAAATTGAGGCTATTTCATGACTATTTCATTGAAAATTGAAGTCCCAATTTCTCGTGTTTTTCTTAAAGATCCTAAATGGCTCTGATAGTATTCACTTAACTATTTCAAACAATTAGATTTCATTTTCACTGTCCTTGCTACTTTAAAGCTACGAAACTTGTAATGTAACATCTTATTTGTTTCAAAATTAAATAAAAAAAATCTATGTTTGTGCTCTGCAAACGTCATATATTCAGTTTGACCATTGACAAAACTTTTGACAGTAAAGAACAATATTATTTCTTAGTTTCTTCTTTTAGAATTTTCCGTTTCAAATGACATTCAGCTGACGTCAAATTTTAACTTTAGACCCTTCAGTTAAAGTTTCGCGACCAAGCAAGCCCTAATTAAGACAAAAACTTATGGAAATGTATCTGGTTTTATTGATTCTTGACGACCTATTTTTAGTCTTTTTTTTTTCAAGACTAAAATAACGAACTGTTTTTTTTTTTATCAATGACCTTGACATTTGAACAAAAGAGCACTTACAACAAATTATAGCCGAAATAGATTATTTTAATAATGTAATGGAATAAAATATGTGCATATTCAAGGATGTCCTTAAATTGGGGGTTATGATAGCTTTAGCCCAATAGAAAACCAAAAATTATGCTGATTTAAAATTTTTTAAATCACCCTTTCCGTCCGCCCGAAGTTCTAATTTGAAATTGCTATTAAAATATCTTGCATAAACCTACTGTTCTTCAAATTTTGTTTAAAAAAAAGCTTTTTTTCAATTTGATTGCTGTTATCTTTTAATACCGTACTCAGGATTTCCCTTAATGCAAGGACTGTCATGACTAAAACTTTTTACATCAAAAAGTAACTTTGCACAGCTATTTTTGGGAAAGAGTCCTCATGTCATGTGTTTAGTTTTCGAAATGAAGTATAATTATCCAAAATCAAATATTAGATAATAGTTGGCAATAACGAAAAGTTCAAAAGGAAAACAAATGCTCTTTGTTTTCCTTTTGGGAGGAAAACCCTCTTCTTTTTTGGGAGGACCGTGAGAACGCCCTTTTCCCCATAGACAATATTCTCAGTAATAGAAAAACTTAAATATTTTAATAATTTAATAAGTAAAAATATTTATTGTAGTAAATTTTTGAATAACAATTTTTTCTATTTTTCTGCCTTTACATTTAATACATATCATTTGCTTTTCATTTTCTCCTCCTTTTTTCCTCCATTTCTACTTGTTGTGTCTCCTCCCAGGCTCCTGACCCCCCCCCCCCTCCCTCCTTGAATTCGCTTCCTAAAAGATAGTTGTCAACATAGTACAGTAGAATTATAGTACGCCACCTTGAACAACAATGAAAATCATTTTTTCCTCGGGTAATACCTGTTTTTTTCTTCTTCTACGAGTGCTGGAAAGCCCCAACAACATCGTAGAAAGTTTATTTTTAGTTAAGAATTTATTCAACAATAAATTTACAATAAAAACACTTCAACAGAGTTTCCCTGTAAGGTTCCCTGTAAAAATCGGAAAAAAATGACCAAGAAACAAGGAAGAAATAAATCATCTCCTTTAGAAATGGTAAAAAATCATTGCATTTTCAACGCAACACTTTCACAGCTTCTCAACAGAAGAAACAAAAATAAAAGGAATACAAGAAATAACCAAAAAAAAAAACCTGAACCACAAGCCAGGCAGGGGGAAATGTATTTCAAACCGAACAATCAAAGAAGCTGAAATAACTGAAAAATGAGCGATGCTCCAACACCCCTTTTCTCAGGCATTGGGTGTGCGTCCATTCTCTAACTCTCCTTGAACCCAGTGTTATTTTTAACCAAGGCCGTGCTAAGGGGGGGGGGTACTGGATTTACCACCCCCCCCCCCACCCCGCCCCCGAAAATTTTATCCGACTCGTAAAAAGGTAATAAAAATGCACATAAGCAAATTTTTAATGCATTTTCTGAAGTACTTTTAACCTCTAGTTAAACCTGTCGTTAGAATATCCGTTAGCCTAGTCTATAGGTCTAAGGTTACAATTTCCGTTCATTTGATAAAAAATGTCATTAAGCATACTAGAATGGACAAGCTGAAATTAACTTAAATAATAACTAACCTGTTTGATTGTAACATAGTTTTTTTCTTAGAGTTAATTGTTTTTGTGGAAAATTCTTTTATGAATGAATCAAACGGTTCGTAGAGACAACTATATCGTAACACTTTTTCGAAAAACTCCCCTTGAAAACTATGGAACCGATGACCCTAAAATCTAATTTTGATATTTCATACCCCTCCCCAGAAAAAAATTTAAAGGGATCCAGTTTTTCAGGATGATTATCATTCTTGAAGTATTTTTATACGAGCATCAAATGAATGAAAAAAATGGGAGTTGAAGGAGCAGTTTGAATTAAAATCAAGTTGCCATCAAGCCATTGCTAACTGGAGAAAAAGCAAAGACAGATAGTATGAGTGAGAAGCACAGTTTATAGACAGTAAGCTTATCGCAGATCATTTCTGGTCATCCTGAACAAAAAGCTCCTCCCACTTCTTTCTGCCTTAGGTTGTTTAGCCTGTTTCTGAATATACCAGTAAGCTTATCGCAGATCATTTCTGGTCATCCTGAACAAAAAGCTCCTCCCACTTCTTTCTGCCTTAGCTTGTTTAGCCTGTTTCTTTCCACTCGCACCCCTGTCCGGGTTTTTATAATGGGAGAGATTGAGAATGATCATACTGCTATATTCTGTCTACTGTGGTGAGAAGCAAAGCTGGCATAAGCCTTTTTCAGGATTGTATAAAAATGATGTCACGTTTTACTTGTTGATAGATATTGTCTATATAGAGTAACTGCAGGTGACCCTTGTCAATAGAAACGAAATCCCTAAAAAACTGAGTTTGGATTAAAGTATGTTCGCCAACAAAACATGATATTTAATTCGAATTGAAATATGTAAAATTTATTAGTTTTAAATTTGATCAATAAAAATTACCTTGCATATAAAATTTGCCTAATTATAGGGATGATCTTGTCTACCCACTATTAGTAGATTGTTTAAACAAGTGTGAAAAAAGTAAAGCATCATTTTTAATTGACAATAGAGATGGCGCCTCAGAAAATTTCTCAATTTCCAGCGAAATATTGCTATGCAAAATTTGAACATTAATGTGAAGAGTTCTGATTCGGTTGACTCCCCTTATAATTAGGGCAGACCCATAATATTCCATTCAAAAATAAGAAGTATCCTTTTTTGTAGACAAAGTAGAACGGAAAATTCATAAGATTCTTATCAAAATGAACTGATCCATTTGCAGAAACTGAAATTGTCTTCTAACAAACATCTAAACCCAATCCAGAAATTTCAACTCCAAGGAAGACGATTAAAAAGATGTCTCCACAAAAGAGAGATTTCTATCAAAATGAACTGATCCATTTGCGCTGTAAGATGTGATCCATTCACGCGGACCAAAAGTCTAATCTGTCACCCTAGCGAAGGAACGGCCATTGACGATCTCGCCCGAGAGTAGTGAGGGCAATTAAGAACCATCAAAGTGCTCTTTTGTGAGACAAAAAGTGAAGTGGGCTGTATTGTGAAGTATATTTGCATGTAAATACATAAACATACACAGATTTAAGATAAATATTTAAGTTGTAAATATAGAAGTTTAAGAAAAATTGAATTGAATGACAATAATAAAGGTTGATGAGCTTTTAGATCTAGTCCTCCTCCGTGGACACTCTCAGTTTGAATACACTTAGTGGGGGAAATATGCAGTGGGGAGAAGAGAACAAGGGAATTTTTTTGGAAACCATATTCGAAATTGCGGCATTTTTTTTTTTTTTTTTTTTACCAAAATAATATGTTTTCATAATTCTATGCCGTTTGGCCAACCCTTGTATCTCAGGAGGCTATATTTTTTTAATTATTAGGTTGGTAAGTTGGATTTGACCTGGATTACTAGAGACGAAGTCATGCGACAAAAGCTTCTTGATGATCCTCTTCGTTGGACTGGGGGTGTCAAGATCCGATGGGGTATTGCAACTCATAGTGCTTTAAAGGTAATTGATTTCTGTTAATATTTGAGCATTTTTGTTTGAAATTATATAGCCGAAGGATCTAGCTTTTGATTTCGAACTAAATTTAGTTCGAACCAGAATAAATAAAGGCAATAGATGAACCGGGAATTCAAGTCACTGAGCATTCTAGTGTCCTAAGATGAACTTATGAAAAAATCTCACGATTTGAAAAAGTATTCCTTCATACTACCAGGGTTGTTTTTGGATGCCCTGTCTGTAGTCCAATTGACTGTAAATTTCGTATTAGTCTAATCAAACAATAGACAAATTCACAAATTTTAGGTCTTATTGAAATTTATAGCGACTTATCGAGAAGAACCAGAAACTGATGAAATTCTCTTGAAAGCTAATAAAAAAAAAATCCATAAGCCGCTAAACATATGTCTATTCGACAACTAGTGGTTAGGTAATTTCATTTTGGGATAGGAGTTTCTGAAACACTTTAATAAACATGTTGTCAATAATTCCAGAATTCTCTGGTCCACAAAGCTGGTGAACTTTCAAATTAAAAGACTAGTTAGCACTCTGTTTTTCTAAAATCAACGTGACAAAGTCTGACACTTTTGTTGTAAATGAGTTGGAAAGTTAGTAGATTTTCTCTATTTGGTTTTATTTACTTATGTAGTGTATTTACTTATTCTCAAAGCCTAGTCTGCTACTCATTAACATTTTCCTCGAGGTTTCGTTACAGTGCGTGGTTATGGCTTGGAAAAGTGGTGTACATTGTCCCCTGCTATGTTAAATTACTGTATGAACTGAATTTTAGAAAGACCTTTTGGCGAGAATTTGAGTAACGACACCTTAATCGAGAACCCCCGACCTTTATGGTAAATATTAAATATTATTGCAAATATTTCGCTATCATCGGAGGCAGCGTTCAAGCTGAAGTGCTGTCAAACTCTGGTGACGATTTTTGGACCAGGAGTTTTTTGATAATTGTGGAAGTGTCTGTTAGATGAAATCTGAACTACGCATCAGCCAAGGAGTTCTAAACGTGGTAATAGCACTGTCATCACCGTTTCTAGTTAAACAGTGTGGGATTTGCTTAAAAAAGTAAACAGGGTCTTGAAGCCGTTTCATTAATAGTCCTTTATTAAATTTCATTAATGGTCCTATGTCAATTCTAAAATCTTGGTCAACGTTCTTAAGACCATAGGTGGGCGTGCCTTGTTTGCCCCTCATTCCAGGCAATCAAACAGTCCTATGTCAATTTTAAATTCTTGGTCAACATGCCTGAGACTCTAGGCAGGCGTGCCTTTTCAAAAAATAACAAACAAGTATGTGTTTTCAATAAGAGAGTCATACTTACTCCTCCCATTTACCCGTGCCGCAGTCATTTAATCATTTGCCCCTCAATTACTTGGACTATCTGTCTTGGCTTGTCTCTTTCTATAATTATGTTTGCATGTTCAAGTCTTTTGTCAGTTAACGTTACGAAGAGGAATTTTACTGTATAATGTAGAGTTGAAAGCTGTGCAGAAGATAAAGACGGGTTTTTAAGTGGCAGGGGTTCGTCGCTGGTAAATGAGGCACGTTACCTAGGTTTATCCTAAATTGCAGTATATCTTGGAAAGGTCTGGGGTTAATCCGATATTAAAGTATGTTTTACAGCAATTGGTCCTTGTAACGTTATACCATGTTATAGTAAGCACTTACTTTGCTTAGGGTTGTGTTTTGTGGTCGAGTAATTTTTGTGTAAATTGGAAGATTACGAATTCTATAGAATAAAGCCGTTAGGAAGTTTTGTTGAAGGAGTTAATGGTACAGTATCTTGTTTAATGCTTAACGAGGACAAATTTGTGATTACCAATCTGTAATTTTTTTCAAAGCAATATTGGAACAAACGTATGTCCCTCGGCTTTTCGTCGCATTTTTCGTGTTAATGGTGCCCTTCGACATTTGGAACTAGGAGTGGTGATAATTTCGTAGTCGATTGACGACACAGCATGTGATGGCTTTACTGTCCATTATTTAGCTCCAAAAATTTAAAATAATTTTCCCTATAATATTAGGGATGGGGTGGGGGTTGATCAGAGCCCATTGGTTTATTAAAAATATATTAAAAAAGTATTTTTCGAGTGATGAAATATAGTTATTTAGATTTTTTGTGAAGTAATTTTTTATCCTTTTTTCTTTTCTTTTTAATTAATAAGGTATAATGAAAAAAGGCATTTTGATTTTTTGCAAGACTGATAAATCAATTGAGAATGAAAATATTGCAGCCGTCTTTTATCAGGCACTTTGTTGCCTTACCTTTTTTGTTGTTTTTTTAAATTATTTTTATTTTGTGGGAGTTTATAAATACATTTGTTAGTCAATCTGTCGAGTTTTTATGGTGTTATTAATGGTCGGTTTATCATTTAGTCTGACCAGAATTGCACGAATGACATTGTCAGTGTACTACTGATCCAGCAATGCTAAAAGAAATAGCGCATTACTCTCCAGTGCACTTTGTGAAGATTAGCACGGCCAAAATTAAAGGCATGGACTTTTTTCCACTTTTAGAATACCAGCCTGTACTCTACAAAGAATCATTAGGAAAGGTTTATAATTTCTCAATGGTGTTTGGACCTCGCCTTGCAGAATAGAATTTACAAAATTGAGGCAGCTTTTAACTGCCGCCATTTATAGAGCTAACAGAGTTCTGAAATAAATTTGTGTTGACCAAGTGTCTGTTATGTTTGTCCCCTTCTATAAGGTGAAGACTTGGCAATTGAATGCATCTCATATCCATAATATGATAATTCTTGATCATCATTTGTTCTCCATGACTCTCTCCAGTCTGTTACTAAGAGGTTTGATGCAGTGTCGATGGCTATTTTCTGCAAGTACTTAAATTCACCTCCTTCTTTGGAGCTTTCTTGTTTTGTACCTCAAATTGTCCAATCAACAAGATAGACACAAAGAAACACAGTTCGTTCCAATTATCTTGAGGATGCCAAGCCAAGAACAGAGTACTTGAAGAACAGCTTCATCGGACATTGCATTCCGATCTGGAATGATCATCCTGAAGAAATTATCCCCAAAAGTTTCTCTGTTAACTCTTTCAAATGATCAATTAATAGTAATCTAAAAACCTCGATGAAAGACTACCGGCAAATCAGATATTTAATTATACCTGGCACCGCTAATCTAGGAATAAAAAAAATCATTGTCTATGGAAAATCCTGAAGATATAATACTCGGACAGAATCTCAAATGTTGGTATATTGCACTGTAGCTACAGTATTGTCCCCAACATGGCCAAGTGTTTAACAAAAGTATTGGTGGGTAAGTATCAAAAACAACCATGACTTCATTCGCGGACATTAAAAGTTTGGTAGAAGATTGTAAGGCTGTTTGCTCCAGTTCTTTGTAGAGCTGGCACAAGGTCACGGCAGATGGGAGTTAATCATACGGAGTCTTCGGGAGTCTGGGTACGGCTTTGGTGTCTGGTTCCCCGACAAGAAGAAGTCCCCAAGATATTGGCATATCAGTTCTGACTTTGATACCACCTCCTCTCTATGTATATGACCCAAGGAGGAAGTGATACCACCTTCTCCGTATATGTGACCCAAGAACGAATCAATTTGGACTTAGTTGATTTGGAGCTTGCATTTTTTTATGGTGACTGATGCTTTACAGAATATCGAAAGGGGGCATTAAAATCTGTTTATGTTCGTCTGAATTTTCTAAGGATGTTAGCAAAGCTGTTTATTTCTGATGATTGTGTACCTTTTCTACACAATCTGGACCTTTTGCACGGGAAATTGGGGAAAGTCCAGTCATTAAAAAAGCATATAAAGTAGTATAAGTATATAAAGTAGTATAAATATATAAAGTAATATAAGTATATAAAGTAGTATAAGTGCATAAGTAGTTTAAGTATATAAACTGGTATAAGTATATAAAGTAGTAAAAGTATATATACTGCTCAAAAGTATATAAAGTAGATGCATAACTATTTTTTTAATACTTTGTTCAAACCTTACAAGGTGTTGTTCAAATCTTGGGATTTGTCGCAACTTAATCTTGGGATATTGTAAAAAAATATCTGTGAAACTGGGTTAAGCTATTTATTTGTGTTTATTTAATTTTCCTGATTTATTTTAGCTTTTTATTAATCTATTTACTTAATTTATTGTAATCTTGACTTAATTTATGTTTTCTTTTCAGTATATCAATCAAAACTTGCAAAATATGGAGGTACCATTTATGATCATTCATGGTGAATTGGACAAACTCTGTGAAGTGAAAGGATCCCAGAACCTTTTCGAGATAGCTCCTGTGAAGGACAAAGAAATAAAAGTATGTTGAAGCCAAAATTTGGTGTTATTTCCTGACTTTCATGGTTTCTTGCAAGCCTTTTTCTTGATTTGCCAATTAGCTAAGTAGTTGCTTGCCATGCCAAGTAGCTTAATTGTAGCTAAGTAGCCAAGTAGTAAGAAGATATCAGTGACTGTTCCATTCATTTAAAAAATGGAGAGAAATTAGCCTTTATTCGCTATTTCAATGCATAGCCAAGCTTTACAAGTCGTTCTTAAGGGTCTAATTCCGTCGTACTTACTATTGAGACGCAAAAATAGAAGATAGCACACCATTTGTGTTCTAAAATTCCGGTGACATATCGATGAGCGAAGGTGAAGATAGGAATGGGAAACACGCTAGCACATAAAGCTTATTAGCCTCTCAGATTGTGGCTGTTTTCTATTTTTGCATTTAACAGAAATTTTAAGGTAAATTTTAAAAAGGAAGGGGCTATGCCATCTCAACAGTCATACTGAATCTAGAAATTTTCGTTGTAAATGGAACATACATTTCTGAGAATATACTTGGAATATGAAAACGAATATTTTAACAACGTAATAAACCAAATAATAGCATAGGTTGTGAACGGGCTTTGTCTGTCTAGGTGAAGTAAGCATAAATCTAAAAAATAATAATAATAATAAAATAGTCGTTTAAAGGTAATGGTATCATTATGGATTGTTTCGAAGGAGAGCAAGGTGTAGTTGGTTAACAGTTTCGAGCATCCTCGGTATGAATCGTTACTATGAAATATTAAAATCGAAAATTGGTTAAAGGATTTGTCAGGGTTAAATAGTTTAGCTTCCAATGATTTATAACTTGAAATTTTTTAATAGGTCTCTTGTGCTTCAAGAGCACTAGGGTCGTACTTTAAAAGGTAAGCTCCACTTTATAGGGTTGCTTATATTTTGGTAATAATCATATATCATATGTTTTTAACAAAAAGCTTGTTTCAAATTTACAATTTAATTTTCAGTCCTCAGAGTACATACTTTTTTGTTATAATTGAATATAACCTAATAGAAGAAGGGAAAAAAATCCCAATTTAAAATTTTTAATATGCTGAACTGCACATTTTTTGGGTTCTTTGATGGGCATAAGTGAATTACAAGATTTACCACGGACTAAAGAGTAAATTAATTATAAATAATATAGCTTTTAAGAGCAATAGAGTAATATAAAAAGTAATAGTAAGTAGTAATTTGAGTAAAAGTAATATAATAATAAAGAGTAAAACTATAAATAGCACTTACATCTCTAAATTTACTAAAAATTAGAAAAACTGTTTCTCTGGTACCTGGAAAAACTGGTTTCTAGGACTAAAAATGAAAAATTGGTATGGTCGTAATATAAAAAGCGGTCCGAAATGTGTCACAATCTCCCAATATGTCATTTTCAGTTTTTATCATTAACTTCAGTTTTTCCTCATAGCAGTTTTGCTTATAGCTAGTCAACTTAAAGATTAAAACTTTTTTTAGTACTCAAATATACCAAGACAGCTAAGACACTTATTAATGCTTCATCCTAAGATATTATTCACCTAACACGATTTTTTTTTCTTTTACTCTTTTTTTCAAGGTTAATTATATCTTGCCCCCTAAGCCTCTTAATATACCTAAGAATACTATCCCCCTGCATTTTAGCCCCTCCTGTGATTTTACCTATAATATTATTTCTTTTTCTTTTTTTGAACATTTGTTTATTGCACTTTCTAATTTTCGTTCAGTTCCTAAATTTTTATTATGGATTTCAGTTTTTCCTGATAGTATAGTGGTTAAGACATTTTATTCACCTAATATGATTTTTTTTTCTCTTTTTCAAAATTAATAATATCTTGCCCCCTAGACCTCGCAAGACACCTAAAAAGATCATCTCCCAGCATTTCACTTCCTAATTTTGGTTCTCTTCCTAAATTTTTGTTATGGATTTCAGTTTTCCTGATAGCAGTTTTTTTATACATTTATTTAATTTAGAGATTAAAATGTATTTAGTACTTAAATATATCATGGCAGCTAAGATACTTATCTATGCTTCATTCAACATATTATTCACGCAGTATGATTTGTTTTATTTTACTCTTTTTTAAAATAACTTATCTTCCCTTGTCCACTTAATACACCTAAGAAGATCATCTCCACGCATTTTAACCCTTTCTGTGATTTTTAACCCCTAACTTTTTTTCTCTTTATTTGAATATTTGTTTATTTCACTTTCTAATTTTTATTCACTTCTTAAATTTTTTATATGGATTTCAGTTTTTCCTGATAGCAGTTTTTGATATCTAGCTGAAGTAGAGATTAAAATGTTTTTTTAGTACTTAAACATATCATGGCAGATAAGACACTTATCCATGCTTCATTCAACATATTATTTACCTAATATGATGTTTTTTCTTTTACTTTTTTTCAAATTTAATTATACCTTGCCTTCTAGACCTCTTAATAAACCTAAGAAGGTTACGAAATATAACAATACTGTCAGAGATGCTTTAATCCCTAGTATTTTAACCCCTCCGGTGAATTTTACCCTTAATTTTTGTTCACTTCCATGGGCGCCCAAAAGGGGGGGGGGCTCCAGCCCCTCCCCCTGGCTGAATGATGCGGCCTTATATTTTCATATTTTTGTTCAAAGATTTCTATTATACAGAATGGAAGTCCCGATTTGACCGGGTAAGCTCCCCCCTAAAATTCAGCTTATGGGCGCCCATTTTCACTTCCTAAATTTTGTTATGGATTTCAGTTTTTCCAGCTAGTAGTTTTTTTTATATCTAGTTAGTTTAGAGATTAAAACCTTATTTTGTGCTTAAATATATCATGGCAGTCAAGACACTTATCCATGCTTCATTCAACACATTTCACCTAATATGATTTTTTTTTCTCTTTTTACTCTTTTTTCTTAATTATATCTTGCCCCATAGGGCTCTTAATACCCCTAAGAAGATACCCCCCCCCCCTGCAGTTTAATCCCTCCTGTAATTTTTACCTCTAATTTTACTTTTTCAGTTATTTAAATATATTTGTTTATTTCACTTCTTAATATAGGTCGTCAAAGGTGGTCATCATCACTTGTACATTGAGCCTCTCGAAGTTAGAAACGAAGCAATGTCTGACACTTTAACTTGGATAATCAAGAGAATATAGAACTTGCCACCTGTGACCAAAATACCCAAAATACTTATGATGTTCTACTTGGAAGTTATGTCCTACTTTGAAAGTTATATGCAAAAAGATGTCGTTTTTGTGCCCTGAATATTTTTATACCCTTTGGCTGTTCGAAGTTAAAACATGCTACGCTTTACATTTTTCAAGGTTTTGAGCTATGGCTTGGTTTATGCTGAAAAAATATCAAATGTAAAAAAATCGAACTTTGCTTATTTCACTATATTTGCTTATAAAAAATAATCAAGTTTGGAAAAAATCGGGCATCGATTATTATAATCCAGCATTTTTCAAGATTCTGAACCCTGAATAGTTTCTCCTGATAAAAATGCAAGGTGTGAAAAAAAAGCTAACTTCGAACAACTATTGTTTTTTGTAGTCTTTTTCCTTTGGAAGTTACTTTACATATAATTTTAGATAAAGGTTGATTTTTAAAAGTTGAAAAAATTCAATAAAGTTTGATAGTGAGTCTGTTTGATTAACGTTATTTGCCTTTATTTTGGTTCATAAATATATTTTTGCTACTTCTTACATTTCATAATAAGCAAAAATGCAAATAATAAATGATTAACTATTTTTACTGATAAATATCTTTACTTTCCGTTTTTTTAAATTTACTTTATTTATGTCTAAATAAGTTTACTGAGTCCAAAAAGCGTTAAATGTTCCAGAAAAGAGTAGAAGCAACTTTAAACACCAAAATTGTTATGATTCCAAAATAACAAAATGATAATAAATGTCTCTAGTGACTATAGTGAATCAATATCAAGGGACTGGGCTTTACTCGGTGGAAAATAACTTTCATTTAATCTTATTTTTTTTTCTTTGTAGAATGGAATTCCATTAAATGGAAGTTTTGATATTTGTGACATTAATCATGTACAAAACGTTTTAAAAATTAACTAAGGCCCTAAACGAATTTTTTTCAAAGTCATAGCCTATCTAGATCGTTTTTCATGCGGAATATGAAAAATTGAGTGAAGGTCGGTTCCCTGTATACATATTATTATTATAATTTTTCTACCGCAATGCTTAGCATTTAATGCGAAGCGATTAAGAATCCGCGACTCACTTCACAGTTATCAGACGGGAATGTCTGTCTCTAAAGAAGGCCCTAGACGGTCAATCATTTCGGTCAAAAGTTTTCGTCCATTGATTGACCTGGGCTTTAGTCAACTTTCAATCAACCCTTTAATCCTGGCCAAAGCTAATCTAACACACTGCTTTTGATCAAAATTATTGAGTCATTCAAACTTTCTATCAATCACCGTCAACGCTTGACTCAAACTTCAAACAGTTTCCTAGACGGTCAAGTATGCTTGAATCAATCGATTGACGGAAGCTTTTGATCAAAACTATTGACCGTCTAGGGCCTCCTTAAGATTCTGAAAAGAAAAACGGATTTGTCGACAACCAAATTTCTTTTTGAAACTCCTCCCACTTATGCTCAGGGATTTCAACCTTTGGGGCTCTGTAATTTCAGTCAGCAGGTGATTTAGAAAAAATATTAAGGTAGCTCAGAAGGGAAACCAGATTTTCTTAAAGTCGCAACCTATCTAGATTGTTTTTTTCACTCCGGGAAATGGTAGTAAGCCAACTTTTAGAGAAAATTATTGTGAAGTTTTCCAAAAAAAAATATACTATGTACAATTATTACTTGTTTGATAAGATAGATGTCAATAGCCAAATTGAGACAAGTATTTTTTTCCTAAAACGATTATTTTATTTTTTATGCTCAATTGTAATAGCCTACAATTTTCGTTTGCGTTTTATAAATAATGTGCTTGAATCCTTCTTTTAATCTTTTAGACTTGACATATATTTTGAGTTAATTTTGGCTTCATACACTAGTCTATTGATGTCTTATGATTTAGCCAGTAATCACCAATTCAAGGCAATTTTGGGGATTGACTTTTTAACGTTCAGACTGTTTCGCTCTCAAATTAAGTTTAAAATAGTTATATTCTTTTGGGGTTTTATGAAAAAATACTGTTTTTTTAAGTTGAGTTTAAAATTTATATATCCTGTATTTCTGGGTGTTTTTTTTTATTCTTAAATGTGAGTGTTAAATTCAGTTTGCAAGTGTAAACAAAAGTACTTTAAATATAATGTTTAACTTAACTCATTTGTGCGTTTGATTTTAAAAGCATTATTAGTTTTTTTATGCTTTGCATTTAATTTTTTTTATTGTTAATGTATTCTTTATCTTTGAATGTGTTCAGTGTGATTTAATTTGAAGTTTTTTTTTGAACTGAATATTTTTAAACTTGATTTTAATATGTGCTGTATGAAAATTTTAAGCATTAATATAAAAGTGAAGGACTCAGTTAGGTTGTGCTCAAATTTTCTGCATGATTCCAGTCTACAGACCTCCGGAAAACGTCAGTTCGGTTTTATGTGTCGACTATATTACGCCATACTATATTACGCAACATTACGCACGTTTTTTACCATTGCCCGAGTTTTATATAGCTGATGTGTTTCCTTCTGCTTAGTGATCCATGCATAAAGTGGCTTTCATGCTGCTTACAAGACTTTTAAGCAGTACGACACGTCACTTTGAGTATAACTTTTTACTTCACCAATTCCTTTCAAACTTGGCTCACTGAAAATTTGTCAAACCTTCTGAATCATCGTCTAAAATTAGCACGATCATAAGTAAATTGCTTAAAACGTGGATTAGAGATTTTTTTATTCAATTTCCGATGATGATCTTATGGCTACTGCGGCAGAATGACTCGTGTTGGAAAAAAGTATGACAGGATTTCGAGGAAAACTTCATTAATTTTTTTTTTATTTTAGTTGAAGCTGGAATTCTATTTTGTTGTCACTATGTCGACCGTTCCATAACGCAACAAAACGATACGTAATACGTATCGCTTTGTTGTATTACGATACGTGAATACGTATCGTAAAATTATATGAAGAGTTCGACTCTAACTGACACTACTTATGTTATGGATACTATAATGATTGCATAACATAACATACCCTAAGACTATGTAATATAACACACCCTAATTTTACATAAAACGACATAAAATCTTAAGTTATACTAGTGTGAAAGGTTTTATGGCATACCTTGAAGGCACCATAATGAACTCACGTGTAACAATCATAAAATAGCTCATTTTAAATCATAAGGTGGTTCCCACCTTAAAGTATAATTTATTGTAAACGTACTGACCTTTGAAATTTGCAGGAACTAGCCAATAATATTATTACTTATTTTACTATATTCGTTTCAACCCATTTACTGTAGTCATATACAGCATAGTATGATATCTGAGCATGTTCAGTGATAGTAACTATTTTTGGCGTCATATCCAAGAGGTTATTCTTTTAATACAACCTTTTCAATTACCTTAAAGCTGTTTATCATAGTTTCTTCTGCTGTCGCCTAAAACGTGGTTCTCGCATAAAACGTGTTTTTTTCAACGCACATAATAATTCTCTTTATAAGAAAAGAATGTTTTGTGTCAACAATGTCAACAGGAAACACTTCAATGCATTTGCCTGACGAAATAAACCCATTGCAGGGGAAGTCCCTACAGTCCCTGCCGGCGGTGGTGATCTCCGTTTCTTGGCCCTTCAGCCAGGAAGTGCAATGGGGGATTGGGGGACAATGGGGGGTTGTAGAGGAAGGCAGGCTATCTATTGTAAAAGTCTTTTTCTAAAGCATCAAACAATCGAAAAGCGCATATTCTAACTACATTCCGTTCATTCCAGGGTTAGAAAGGGCTATGACTTCGGTAAGAAATACAAACTTCTGTCAAGGATCTTGCTTCTATACTATATCGGATTATGCTCGTTTAAATTTGGAAGGTCAATGTTCTAAAACTCTCAATTCAATATATAAAAAAAAAACAAGTGAAGACAATCAATTAGAAGCTTTTTGGGGGGAGGGGAAAAAAAGATATTACTGGTTTTTCCCGGATAATTTTAATGAGAAATACCCAGAAATACCAGAAATATACTTTTAAGCTTTGTCAGGTAGGAAAAATATACGTTTAGATACTGTAATTACTTGACTTATTTGCTAGTCATCAAAGATAGACGTTGCGTTTTATCTAAGGGTTTACAGAGGGTTCATTTGAAAACAATAAATCTGACTTTTTATAGAAGAAGCCGTGTTTTTGGGTAATTATTTTAATTTTTAAAACTTGGGTGTTCAAAGAACAAAATGAAAGTACATCAAGTCATACTGGATGAGTCGAGTCTAAACGTCTGTAGCAAGTATTGTCACAACCCCAAAGTTCTATTTGGTGATCAGAATGTAAAACAAAAAACAAGGGAGCTATGTTTTCTTGCACGATGCTTTCTTGTGTCCCCCTCCCCTTTCCCCCCCCCCCCAAAAAAAAAAAATAAACAAAGACATTAACAATCTGTTCAGATATGATGACGGAATGATCTAAGCCTCGGTAAGTAACCGAAAATTCTGTTAATGGCCTTGATTCTCTTCTATGAACTAGCTCAACTAAACTGACTTTCCAATATATGTAGAATATCCATTATTTTTCAACGTTTTCCAGAATTTCCAAGATTTTCCAATATTTGTAGAATAGTAAATGTTAAACGCAGAGGCACATTTGAAGGAAGCATTATAAAAATCTGAAAGCTATTTTAAAACAATCATAAATACTTACATCAATCCTAAAAGCGCATGGATTTTCTTTGTCCCCATCCTCCCTTAGGGATAAATATATAGCCATGTAATATATTTCAGCTATACTTTATAATTAAAACTTGTGCTGTAAGCTTTGTTCTGCATACTGTGGGGGGGGGGGGGTAGGCTAAAAACTTTCAATCTGAAGTCTTGTACCGTGGTGAGTCAATTGGTTATCTTACACTTTGCATTTCTGGGTATGTCGGCCTTCCTTAGGTAAAAATCAGTGTTTAGGTGTCAGAAATTGCCAGTTATTTATTACTTAAAAGGGTCACAATCTACTGACGATACCGTATCTTTTTTGCTCTTTAAATGCATATGAATGTGACGTTGTTCAATTTTGTTTAAAGATTAAAGCTCTAAAGTGTAGTCAGTTGAAGGGTACACATCCTGCCCATGACCCACCAAAATATAGCCATACCCCATCGGTGGGGCATGCGTCCCACGCTGGGAATGACGGCTTTAGAGCCTTTTTTCAATATGGAGGGGCTCAAAATCTCCTGATTGGGTTTTCAGATCATGAAAAACTGATTGAATCTGCTAGTATTTGAACTCCCTGGCTTTCTGATCCCCTTTGAGGAAATTAAATGAGTAGAAATTGCATCAATGTTCAACGCACCTTTTTAGGGAGGTCTCTAACTCCCCGCTAATTGAGGAACCCCGGGAAGATTTCCCTATGGGCATACGGTGGTGGCAAGATATAGGCAGAACACAGTGGCAAAATATAGCCGAAATATGACGTCAAGGCATAGCCGGAACACGATGGCATTATATAGCAATGGAATAAAGGCCATTAGCAGACGCCTCGCAAAATCGCATAGGAATATATTCATGTATTAAACACCCATCCTTCACAGCATGATAAGATGGAGCAGAGGAAAAAGAAAAGAAGAACAAAAAAAAAAGCAAATAAAAACATACACAAGGAACCAATTACAGCACTAATTCTTGTCATAACAATAACAGCTAACTATAAAAATAAAGTACGAATTGTAATCAAATTTAAATGTTACTGCATTAAGTTTAGTCATGACACGGACATACAAAAATGCTATTGAATTGAAACAGGATACCAATCATTCTGTGAAGAATTAAGTTTTCCATATATGGGACATACAGAGATAGCGAACGCCTTGCAACATCGCATAGCAACAGAAGGGGCGCCTCGCAACAACGCATACGGAGTTCAGAGGAATTCTTGCAGCATTATTATCTAGGCCTAGCCTTTATGCAATAACCCCTGGTCTAAATTCTCACCTTCAGATTCTTAAAGTATCTTTTAGTTTCCAGACACACCATAGAAATAAACTCATATTGCCAAGAAATAGGTTCTTTCTTACCAAGATTGCGTGTCCCTAGTCTATTTAAGGAGAATATTTAAAACCTTTATTTTCCAGACACTTTGGAATCGCCAGAGAGAGGTTTTGTTTTATGGCACATTATTCTCCTAGTATAGATTTTCATTAGATCCGAACACTCCTGTTAGAACGTTTCGGAGTCTATTATTGCACAAGTTTAATATCATCTTTCTATAGGGCTTTCTACATAAGAATTTTGTTCCTCAACATGTGATTTAAAGTTTTCTCTTGCTTTAAAAAGTTTTTATTTAAATATATAAACAGCTCATACAGGGTCCGAGCCCTTTGAAATTTCCCGAAATACGTCATTTTAATCCCCCGATCGCTAATTTTTTCTATATAATATGAAGTTCCTTTCTTTAAGCTATTTCCTTTTAATTTCCCCCTCGAGACTTTCAAACCCAATTTCAGGTTTTGATTCTTACAGATTTGCTAACGCTCTTACAATTTATTTCTGCAAGTTTCTATTTTGAGCTCATCATGAAAAAACATTTGGCCCCTTTCGAGCCCCATTTGGGGGAGAATATATTATTTTTTTATATATGTTTGGTTCCTCTTAGGTCTTTTGGTTTTCGTTGTCCTTCATTTCAACATTTAGGTGTTTTACTGCCTCAATTTAAACGTTTAATGTTTTATTTTTTTCTAATTTACGTCTTTAACTTTTCGCCATCCTTTCATTTAAGCATTGATTAAAAAAAAAATTAAGCATTTCGGTTTTTGCTGCCTCAAATTTAAGGTTTAATGCTTATAATGTTTTCAGACATTTAGATTTTTGCCATCCCTTCATTTAAGCCTTTAGGTTTTACATTGTCTTAAATTGGAACATTAAGATTTTTGACATTATTCATTTTAAGGCATTTAGGCTTTGTTCTCCCGTAACTTAAGCATGTAGGTGTTTCATTATCTCAAATTTAAGAATTTGGGTTTTGGTCGTTTTTTTAATTCAGAAATTTAAGTTTTCACCTTCCCTTATTTTAAGTACTGGACAGACAGCTTTTTTGGCACCGATTTCAGCAGATAAGTGAGCAAACGATAATGGTACAAAAACAATGCCCATGCCCATTACGTGCGATTTTCAGAACTAATCACAACGTTGCCACCCCTTGTAAAATTTTACTAGATCTTGTAAAAAGCACATCCACCTTGTAAATCTAGTGTAATGGGGGTCAGATTTAGTAAAACCGAACGAATCTAGTAAATATTTGCCAAAATCTAGTAAATTTTTTTGCCCTCTCATCTGAAAGCATTTTGTTGGGGAAACGTACCGGAGGTGGTTGACTGTTGTCTCACTCTTCCTATGACATTTATTCTGTGGTCCCAAAACGCGACAAACTGCTCAAGTCCTTTGGCGTGAAATTCAACACTTTTGAAATTTGGTTTTTGAATCGAGATCTGGACTTATCGGATCTGAATTGTTCATTTTACGATTACGGTACTTAGGTGATTAGTGAGGAGTACCAATTTTATGTTTATGGTAGCAACTTTTTCTCAGAGCTAACAAGTTTTTCTTAACAGTAAAAAATTTTTTCTAATAGCACCAACTTTTCCATCAAAGATAACAAATTTTTATTAAAAGTAACAATTTTTGTCAATGATAAAAACTTTTCTGTTAGAAGTAGAAGGTTTTCTGTCAAAGATAACCAATTCTTTCATAGAAGTAACAATTTTTTCGTCTATGATACCAAGTTTTTCTGTCAGAAGTAGCAAGTTTTCCTTAACACTGACAAATCTTGTCATCGAAGTAACAACTTTTTCCTTAACACTAACAAACTTTTACTTAACATGCTCAAATTTCTCTTAGATGTAACAGGTATTTTCTTAACAATAGCAAATTTTTTCTAATAGCACAAACTTTTCCGACAGCGATAACAAATTTCTCTTAAAGGGGCGTTCAGAAGCGTGTCTATCTAGAATCCCATGTCTAGACACGTGTCTAGCCAGAATCCAATGTCTAGGCAACGACCGTTCACAAGTAAAATTCGGCGCTTAGCTAGACACGTTAGACAAGGTGCTTAGCTAGACATTGAGTTCTAGACTCTAGAACTCAATGGCTAGGATTTTCGATTGCAGCCAATCAGAATGTGTCAAGTTCCACTATTTTCATCATTTTTGTTTACATTTTTAAACTGAAATTAAATTTTTGTTTTCTCATTAATTGTTTTTTTTCATTTTAGGTAAATATGCAACACCAAATATAATAATGAAGCACACTAAGGCAATTGTTTTGCTTATCTCATCCATTAGCTTGTGACGGTAAAAATAGGGATTATAATATTTGAAAGTTTTGTCCGCATAAGCTCTGTTGATTGGCTAGAAATGACAATTTGAAGCTAAATTTGTAGTTTTAGCTAAGCACCGAATTTTACATGTGAACTGCCTAGACATTGGATTCTGGCTAGACACGTGTCTAGACATGGGAACTTTTCCTTAATACTAACAAACTTTTACCTAACACAATCAAATTTCTCTTAGAAATGACATTTTTCGCCGGTGATAACATGTTTTCTGCTTGAATCGTTTTTAAGCAATACCGGGAAATCCGGCTCTCTCCATGAAAAATGCCGGTACTGGTGTATTATATGCCACTCCCTCTATGTGTAAAACTCGAGTACAAACCAGTTTCATCATTACTTAAAAAAGAATTGGGCTACATATTTCCACATTAGGAGGATGGGTAAAGTATAGCGGGTCTGCATGCAAAATGCGTTAGGTACAATTTTTCTGTATATTATGAAGTAAGGATTGTTTTCTCACTTCAAACTGTCCAAATACTTTACCCCCCCCCCCCTTATGTGCAAATATATAGCCCAAATTATATAATTCTCATCTATTTTGTTGCTCGTCTTTGTCTTGTTTCGTGCTAAGCTGAAAGAAACTAACGAAGAAACCAGTTTGTTCTCGAGTTTTACAAAGCGTAAACTTGAGTGAGTGGCGTAAAATACACAAGTATCAAAATTATTTCCCCCTACGGAAAATGAAGAAAAAACTCAAATATAATTATCAAATTTAGAAAGCCTTATTTTCCGGGGGAGGGGGTATTTTCCGTGTGTGGGGGGTATTTTTCGTGAGGGTAAACGCCGGCCACCGTTATTGCCATCCCTGGAAGAATGTTCATGGGACCTTTCGACTATTTTGGGAAATTTAATATTCAGAAATTTTGAGCTCCAATGCCAAAGGAGGGGTCAGTAAGGGCAGAAAAAGTCACAGAAGGGAGGTTCATCATTTTTTACCCTTGAAAGTACTAGAAAATTCCAGGCTGGAAGAAACTATTTGGACCTAATGAATAACTGGGAACACATTTCCTACATATTTGAAGGCATATAAGCCAAATGACCAAAAGAAATCATATTAAGATGTCACACAAGCAGAAAAATGCGCACTAGCTACTTTTATAGTTCTGTTTTCATTTTGATGACAAAAAGTATTTACTAGCTTTCTCAGGCCAATGTGCGAGTCGCGGCGAAAGTTGCGACACGTGCAATTTTTTGGCAGCATCTAGTAAAATGTAAAACGGAAGCCAATCTAGTAAATTTGTTCGCCCAAAATCGTCCGTGGGGTAACTCTGATGCGCGCTGATGACAACAGAAGATGAGCTGAATCTGAATGTGAAAAAGATTCACTAAAAGATTTTTTTTGGCTGGGCAACTCAAATTTTACTTGCATCTTTGGCATTCACGTGTTTGGTCTGTAAGTAAACTGGGGCAATATCAACAGTAGGCTAGAAATAAAGGTTTCAATTAGGCTAGCAGCTCTTCAGAAAGAGATTTGCTAGAACAATAAGAGAGACACTTTTAACCAAGCTTTTTAAATATTTCTGAACCACTAGTTGATAGAGCACTACAAACATCAGAATTGACTTTAGAAGACAATTTATGTCATGGGAAGATGATTTTGAAGTCTCCCTTTGCCCCAAACTCAAAATTTTACTTTAGAAGTTTTTTTTAAATATTTCTAAAGCGCTAAGACATAGAGCACTACAAACATCAGTATCAACTTTAGAGGACAAATTATGTTATGGGAAGATGTTCTTGAAATCCCCCTTCCCCCTAAACTTGAAATTTTCCAAAATTCTACTTTAGAAGCTTTGTTCTAGCTCTTTAGAAATATATTTAGAATATAAATTTCAAAATTCTAGCACTTTAGAAATATTTAAAAAGCTTCTAAAGTAGAAATTTAGAAAATTTTGAGTTTAGGGGGAAGGGGATTTTAAAAACCTCCTCCTGTGATATAATGTGTCCTCTGAAGTCAATTCTGATACTTTTAGCACTCTATCTATTAGTGCTTTAGAAATATTTTAAAAGCTACTAAAGTAGAATTTTTGAAAATTTTTAGTTTTGGGGGAAGGGGGATTTCAAAAACATCTTCCCATGACATAACTTGTCCTCTAAAGTCAATTCTGATGTTTGTAGTGCTCTATGTCTTAGTGCTTTAGGAATATTTAAAAAGCTTCTAATGTAGAATTTTGGAAAATTTTGAGTTGGGGGCAAAGGAGGATTTCAAAAACATCTTCCCATGATATAAATTGTCCTCTAAAGTCAATTCTGATGTTTGTAGCACTCTATGTCTTACCGCTTTAGAAATATTTAAAAAAGCTTCTAAAGTAAAATTTTGAGTTTGGGGCAAAGGGGGACTTCAAAATCATCTTCCCATGACATAAATTGTCCTCTAAAGTTGATTCTGATGTTTGTAGTGCACTATGTCTTAGCACTTTAGAAATATTTAAAAAAGCTTCTAAAGTAGAATTTTGGAGAGTTTGGGGCAAAGGGGGATTTAAAAAAAAAATTTGAGTTTGGGGGGAAGGGGGAATTATTGTAGAATTAATTTGGCCTCTAAAGTCAATTCTGATGTTTTTAGCGCACTATCTGTTAGTGCTTTGGAAATATTTAAAAAGCTTCTGGAGTAGAATTTTAGAAAATTTTGAGTTTGGGGGGAAGGGGAATTTCAAAAACATCTTCCCATAACATAATTTGTCCTCTAAAGTTGATTCTGATGTTTGTAGCGCTCTATGTCTTAGTGCTTTAGAAATATTTAAAAAAGCTTCTAAAGTAGAATTTTGGAAAATTTTGAGTTTTGGGTAAAAGGGGATTTAAAAAGAAATTTGAGTTTGGGGGGAAGGGGGAATTATTGTAGTATTAATTTGGCCACTAAAGTCGATTCTGATGTTTTTAGTGTGCTATCTATTAGTGCTCTTGAAATACTAACAAAGCTACTATAGTAGAATTTTAGAAAATTTTGAGTTTGGGGGTAAGAGGATTTTCAAAAACATATTCCCATGAAATAACTTGTCTTCTAAAGTCGATTTCGATGTTTTTATTACTACATATCTTGGCGATTTAGATGTTCATAAAACCTCTTCCGAAGAAAAACATCGGAACGCTTTGAGTTTGGGAGGACGGAGGATTCCAAAATCATCTGAAAATAACCATCTCTAGACTCTCAAACTGAGTTTGATTGTTTCAGCGCTCTATGTCTTAGCGCTCTAGAAATATTAAAAAAAAACTTCTACAGTAAAATTTTGGAAAATTTTGAGTTTGGGGGGAAGGGGGATTTCAAAAATATCTTCCCATAACATAATTTGTCCTCTGAAGTTGATTCTGATATTTGTAGCGCTCTATCTTTTAGTGCTTTAGAAATATTTAAAAAGCTTCTTAAGAATAATTTTAGACATTTTTGAGTTTTGGGGAGGGGGGATTTCAAAAACATCTTCCCATGACATAAGTTGTCTTCTAAAGTCAATTCTGATGTTTGTAGTGCTCTATCAACTAGTTCTTCAGAAATATTTAAAAAGCTTCATGAGTGCATGGACCTATAAAAATAGAAAACATCTTCTCATAACATAATTTGTCCTCTAAAAACAATTTGGATTTTTTTACTGGTCTATCTCTTGTCAAATCCTTTCCCTAATCAATAAAGTTTAAATGTCTTATCAACACAGAGTTGTCTTACTACCCCATGGGACCTGCATGCTACTGTTAAAGGGGTTATGATAAGCAAATTTGTGACAACACAAACGGGTTCCATAAGCAATGTCAGCTAGATAGTAAATAAGTTAAAGCAATGACTGTTAAATGAAAATAGGATTTTGGAATATATTTTAATGAACAAGGGTTAAAAGCCAAAGTTGTGTAAGGTAAGCAGTGATTTATAATTATGACAGTAGGCCTAATATAGGATGAAATGTGTGCTAAAACAACTAGTAATGTGCAGTAATTTACCATTATATAGAGGGGGGGAGGAGTGGAGGTAGGTACTTCAAAGTACCTTCCCGGGACATACCGTAGCATGTAGATCCATCCCTGAAAGTTTCAATTTCCTAACCCAAACCCTTTCCAAGATAGCCAAAAGTAACTAAAATAGAATTTTACCAAAATTTTGAAAAAAAAACATTTTACCTTAATTTCAGTTATCAGTTTGTTTTTCTCTGGCTTTAGTTCTGAATCAATGCTTTTTTTTTCAAAATTTATGAAATGTATTTGCATATCTTTATAACCTTATAAATTGGGATTGAGCAAAGTTTTGAAGCTGAAAACAATTTTGTTGTACTTCATTTAACCAGAACATCTATTTTGCAAGGTTTCAATCGATAGGGTGGCGGGCACCACCTATTTTAAATCAAGATACTCCTTCCATAACTTCTCATTTTTTCCATAATTTATTTTATTATAGTCATAATGTATTAATAAATAATAAACAAAATGTTTCTAATAAAATTCTTTGGCATTTTTTCAAATTGCATACACACAAAGAAATGTATTTACAAAACGTAAAGAAAGTAAACAAAACACACAAATACAAAGAAAACATTTAATTAAAAAATATAATAAAGTCAGTGATATTTGCCATTGTATTTCATTGGCCAGACCTTCATAATTAAGAGCATAGGACAATAATCTTGTTAGCAGACAATCATAAAGATGCTCATTGGTGAGTTTGTGTTTGAAAACAATGATTCACATAAATATGTTGAACTGAAAAAGGATTCAATTTTATATGCTGCTTTTTTCAACAATGGGAATTTTTCTCTATCCACTGCATTCCAAAAGTCCTCTGACATTAAGGATTTTAGCAAAACATCATTCTTAAGGTCCAAAATTTCTAACTCTAGTTTTTCTGTCTTACCTTGAACAAAATCTGCAAGACATGTGGCCATTTCCATAACATTTATTTGGCAATCAAAAGAATTGATACAGAAGGAAGCTATTGGCTTGATATGTTTAAACTGCAAAGATATCTCTTCAAACTGTTTTTTTTTTAACTCTTGAAGATGCTTAATAAATAATGTCCCATTTAATTCATTGTCACCTAGCATTTTCTTCATATGTGGGAAATGCACAAGAGAATTGATCTGCAGATGTGATATCAACAAATCCAATTTAGCTTTAAATGACTTTACAGAGCTTCAATTTAAAGAATTCAATTTTTCCATGATGGCTTTGAGAAATCCCAAATCAATCAGCCAGCCAGAGTCAGCTGGTTCATCATAATTTTCCCTTCTATTGTTTATAAGTGTTTTTATTTCTTCAATTTAACTCACAAATTTTGTAAGAACCTTTCCTTTACTGAGCCAACGTACTTCAGTATGCAGAATAAGATCATGTTCTTTATCTTCAGTATCATCTAACAGGGCCTTGAAAAGATTATTTTTGTAGCTATTTTCATGACGGGTTCAAATGGCAAAATTTTACAACACAGAGCTTCCTGGTGGATAATACAATGGTAGGACATGAAGTTTGAAAATGAATCATCCTTCATGCAGAGAGAAATAAATCCTTTGTTCTTACCCATCATTGCTGGCACCCCCATTAGTGGTTTTTGCAGAGAGCTTGTACAAAAGCATATTTATTGACTTGGTGTATGTTTTGAATGTATTATAAATATCTTCACCCCTTGTTTGTCCTTTCATAGGTAATATTTGTAACACATCCTCTTTTACTGTGAAGTTACTAAAGACCATTCTCACCATAACTGCTAACTGTGCTGTGTGTGATATATCTGTTGACTCATCAAATTGTAGCAAGAACCAATCACATATTTCCCAGTTAGTTTTTAACTGAGTTTGCAGGTCTGTTGAAATTGCATATATTATTCTTGTGACTGCGTTATTTGACAACTGTTAGTCTTGTATTGCTGAGACAATCTCACGTTTGTTAGAAAATCCATCAAACAAACAATTGGTACCAGTCAAAAATAGTTCCTTAAACAACTCACCATCAATGAAAGGTTTCTTCTTTTTTGCAAGCATGTGAGATATTTTGAAAGAAGCCATAGTGGCCTTTTTAGAATTTGCCACATGTCTAGTGAAAACAATCTGTTTTGCTGTTAGACTTGATTTTCGATTGCACATTTTTTTCTTTCTTACTTCAGATTTAAGAGGATAATTCACATTAAAAGTGCCATGATTTTTAAAAGTGCCATGATTTGTCTGAAAGTGTTGTTCAACATTATGTTTTACCGGCACTGCAATGCTACTACCACACAATGAACGAACGCATTTATTTTTCAAATGAACAAAACAATTTGATTCCTCCCAGTCAGTTTTAAAATTATAAGTTCGTTGTTTTTTACTTGGTCCACTCATTATAGGGCTAACATAAATAATAAAAAAATAATAATTGAACTACAATATAATATCAAACAGTTCATGGTAACAAACTGTAAGTAAGGAGCGACCCGGCTCAATTGTAACCAAAACTCTAGAAAACGGGTTTTTGATACCAATAGATACATCAAAAGAACCAGATTTCAATGCTGATTTCAAATATATAAATTTCATTAAGTTAAGTCTTACCTATCAAAAGTTACGAGCCTGAGAAAATTTGCTTGATTTTTCGGAAAAGGGGGTAAAGACCCCCGAAAAGTTATAGAACCTCAATAGAAATCACACCATCAGATTTCGTGTATCAGAGAACCCAACTGTAAATTTTTTAAGCACCTATCTACAAATATATGGAATTTAGTATTTTTTGCAAGAAGAAAGATAAAGGATGCGTATTTATTCGATTTTTTTTTCCGGGGGCGATAGTATCGATCTACTTGTCCTAGAATATCGTGAGAGGTTTCATTGGGATGAAATTTAAAATTTATAATGCCCTTTCCAAGTGACCAAAAAATTGGAGGATAATTAGGCCCTCTCCAACGCTCATTTTTTCCCAAAGTCACCCGATCAAAATTTTGAGATAACCATGCTGTTCAGCATGGTCGAAAATATTATAAATATGTCTTTTAGGATGACTTAATCCCTCGAAGTCCCCAAGGGGAGGGCTAAAATTTATGAACTTTACCCAATGTTAACATGTAGTATTGGTTATTGGGAAGTATACAGAAGTTTTCAGGAGGGTTTTTTTCTGGTAGTGGGGGAGGGTGGGTCGGGGGTTATGTTGGAGGATCTGTCCATGAAGGAAGTTTTCATGGGGGAAGGAAAATTGCCATGAAGGGGGTGCCGGACTTGCCAGCATTATTTATTGGTTATTGGGAAGTATACAGAAATTTTCAGGAAGGATTTTTTTCTGGAGGGGGGGGGGGCTGGAGGAGGGGGCTACTCTGGAGAATCTTTCCATGGAGGATGTTTCTTTGGGGTAAGGGCCATTTGTATAAAGTGGGCGCCGGATTTCCAAGCATTATTTAAAAAACGATAAGAAATTAAATTAAAAAAAACAAGTTTTTTCAACTGAAAGTAAGAAACAACATTAGAACTTAAAACGAACAGAAATTATAACGTATGTGAAGGGGTTTTCCCCCGAATCAATACCTCGCTCGTTACGCTACGTTTTTTTTAGTGCTTTCAAAAGAGCGATCTATTCTAATTAAACGGCCTTTGTGATTCAGGGGTTTGTGAATCAAAATTTGTTATAACTTTTAACGTAAAGAGCGTGGTATTGACTTAGGGGAGAACCCCCTCATATACGTAATAACATATCCGTAATAAACAAAAACAATAAAAAAACAAGCGATACGGCTCAATAGTAATCAAAACTTTTAAAAACGAAATTTGATGTCAATAAATGTATCGAAAGAATGTGTTTATAATGCTGATTCTAAATATATAAATTTTATTAAGTTTAGCATTACTCATCAAAGGCTACGAGCATGAGAAAATTTACCCAATTTTTTAAAGAGGGGAGAAACATCCCCTACAAGTGAAAGAATTTAATGAAAATCACACCGTCTGATTCAGCGTATCAGAAAACCCTATTACATTGGTTTCAAGCTCATATCTGCAAAAATCTACAACTTTGTATTTTTTGCCAGAAGAAAAGTATACGAATATAGAAGTTAGTTACGCAAGTTAATTTGTAAATTACGTCATAACCAAATTTAGAGACATCCATTTAGCAAAAGAAAAGTAAAATTTATATGCAAATTTTGTTTACTTATTCTATGACGGTGAGCCAAAATAAAAGCTGCATTAACTAAAAAACAATAAGAAATTAAATAAAAAAAACAAGTTTTTCAAACTGAAAGTAAGGAGCGACATGAAAACTTAAAACGAATAGAAATTATTCCGTATAATTATTCCTGTCCCCTCCTCAACGCTTCACTCTTTACGCTAAAGTTTTTTATTGTTTTAAAAAATAAAGTTGTGAGACAGAGTCAAACTTTAGCGTAAAGAGCGAGGCGTTGAGGAGGGGACAGCCCCTTTCATATACGGAATAATTTCTGTTCGTTTTAAGTTTTAATGTCGCTCCTTACTTTCAGTTTGAAAAACTTGTTTTTTTTATTTAATCAATGTTATAGCGCAAGTCTCTTCTGCATTATATGTATAAATATATTATAACAAGAACTATAACTATCTCCTCAACAAAAGAGTTTATTCAATATCATCGCTTATAATTACAATAAATAACGCACCTTGCTTTTAGCCTGTTAATTTTTTTATTCACTGTCACAATGACAACAACGCAGTTCCAGGCGGGGAATGTTTTTTTGCGCATCACTCCATGTACACACGGAAAACAGCCGATGATCGCCGAAGCAATCAGAGTTATGTGCATTATGATTTGGCGCCATCGGCGTTTATCGGATCAGTTCGTGGCGTTCGTTCCAGTCGTTCACATCGGGTTTTCTGCGTGTACAAGGTGTGATGTGCAAATGGCACTAGCCATTCCAGACTAGAGTAAATAGTGCAGTCTGTCTCCCCGCCAGACAAGTTTGGACAAGTGTCGAACATATATAATAAACCTAGGCAGTAAAAAAAACAACTAACAAATGAATAAAAATAAATCAGATTTTAAAATAATGTTTATGAAAAAATTCTGTCTCTGTCGAATAGTGAGAGGCGGGCACATACGAATCGTACCCAACTCCTGTGCCCGCGGGCACAGGGGTTGGGAACCTCTGCTCTAGAGGGAGAAGGAGTACAGGTGAGTTTTTCAAAATACCTTCCCGAGACATACTTTAGCCCGAAGACCTATCCCTGAAAGTTTACTTTTCCTAACATAACCCCTGCCCAAGTCAGCCCAAAGTTGCTAAACTAAAATTTTACCATGAAAACATCAACTGATGTCTTCTTTTATGTTCTTTCATAATTCAATAGTGTTGTTGTATCAACACTAGTTAAGCTATTGAAAAGTAGTTTAAAACATATTGCTAGTTTATGAATGAATTGTATATTCCAAAAATACTTAAACTATTTTCCTACCATTTCAATTTAAGGGTGCATTTTCTAAAAAAATTCAGTGCTGAATATTGCAATTTGAAACTGCTGAAGAATGCACCCTTGAATTGAAATGGTAGGAAAACAGTTTATATTTGAGTTGCCTAATAAACAAGGTTTGAATTTTTATAAATAAGAATTTTCGGCATACATTATTCTTGAACAACTTATTTATAAACTAGTGATGTTTTTAGCCACTTTGCAATAATTTAACTAGTGTTGATAACTGCTTTGTGTGGTTACAAAAATGAAATACCTTTGGGGACCCTTTAAGGGCTCAAGATGCAATTAGCCCCAGAAGCAATCATTGAATTATGAAAGAGCATAAAAAAAGGCATCAAATGACATTTTCACTTTCATCTTAGCTAAATTATATGATCAACTGCAAATTTACCAAAAATTCTTACTTCATAATGTAAAGATTAGGCTTAATTGTAGTTAACATGGTTTGATTACATCTCCACTATAATACCCTTGTGTGCAAATATATAGCCCAAACCATATATTTTTCTCATGTATTCTGTCAATATTTTTTCCTTATCTTAACCTATACCCCTGTAATTTGAATCAACTATGAAAAAGCAAGAACCAGAAAAACCAAACTTTTACTGTTAATTGTATTTAGGCCTACATGGTTCTTGGCATTTACCCCCCAGAAAATAAACCCCCCACCCCACCCCCACAGAAAATACCCTCCTCCCCTCCACTGTGGAAAATAAGGCTTTCCAAATTTGAGAATTTTATTTGAGCTTTGTTTTTTTTTCTGTGGGGGAAGGAATTTGGTACTTGTGTATTATACTCTCAAGAACAAACTGATTTCTTTGTTAGTTTCTTTCAGCTAAGCATGAGACAAGACAAAGACAAGTGACAGAATAGATGGGAAATATTTAATTTGGGCTATATATTTGCACATAAGGGGGGGAGGGAAGATGAGTTAAGTATTTGGACTGCTTGAAGTCAGAAAATAATTTTTAATTCATAATATGCAGAATGAATTTTACATAATACATTTTGCATGCAGACCTACTATACTCCCCTCCCCCCTAATTTGCAAATATATATTCTATCTTTGTTTCTAAAGTAACAAAACTGGTTTGTTCTTGAGGTTTACACATTGTAAACTTGAGTGAGTGGTATATAATACACAAGTACCAGATTTTTCTTATGGAGAGAGAGCCAGGTTTCCCAGTATTATTTAAAAACGATCAGAAATTAAATTAAAAAGAAAGTCTTTTCAACTGAAAGTAAGGAGCAACATCAAATCTTAAAACAAACAGAAATTATTATGTATATGAAAGGGATTGCCTCCTCCTCAAGACCTTGCTCTTTACATTAAAGTTGTATTTTTTTAAATTTTAAAACAAAGCTTATTATTTTAATTAAATGGCCATTTTGTTTCAGGAATTGTTCTTAAAGAGTTAGGACAAAAAGTCCAAACATTAGTATAAGAGCAAGGTCTTGTGGAAGGGGCAACTCCTTTTGTAAACATAATAATTTCTGTTGGTTTTAAGTTTTGATATTGCTTGTCACTTTCAGTTGAAGAAACTTGTTTTTTTTTAGTTTAATTTCCAATTGTTATTGAATAATACTGGAAAATCTGGCACTTTCTCCACGAAAAATTCTAGTCCTTGTGTATTATTCACCTCTCACTCTAGTTTACAATGTGTAAAAGTCAAGAACAAACTGGCTTCTTTGTTAGTTTCTTCATTACTTTAGAAACATTTGGGCTTTGTATTTGCACATTAGGAGGGGGGGGGGGGGGTAAAGTGTAGTGGGTCTGCGTGCAAAATGTATTAGGTAAAATTATTCTGCATATTTTGAAGTAAGAATTGTTTTCTGACTTCAAACTGTCCATATAATTTACTCCCTCCCTTGTGTGCAAATATATACTTGACTTAACGCTCTTGCTAAGCAGGGTGGCCAGCGTAGAGGGAACTGGTTGACAGTGCTGTCAGTCTTGTCCAATCAGCCCTGTCCAGAGCTAAGGATGGCGCCTCATTTGGGTTGATGTTGTGGTTGAAGAGGCATTGATTTATAACATCAGCCCATCTGGTGCGTGGCCTCCCTTGAGGACGTTTCCAGACAATTGAGGGATTGAAGTCCAATATGATTCTTGCAGGGGTAGTTGGCGGGAGGCAGAGTAAGTGGCCATACCATCTTAGAGAATAAGCTTCTATTTAGGTGGAGAGGTTTGCTAACTTGAAGGTCCTCAGGATCTCATTATTGTGGATCTTGTCATACCATTTTAAGCCTTCAACTCAACACAGGTGTCTAGTTTGGATGGCATCAACCTTTCTCAGCTGTGTCTGGGTTATCAGCCATGTCTCAGAAGATTACAGCATGATGCTTGAGACTGTGGCATTGTAGAAACGGGCTTTTGTAAGGCGACTAATTTACAGTTTGTGGAAGACTGCTCTCAGGAGCTGTCCAAATACAGAGTTTGCCTTGGCTGATCTGCCTGAGATTTTGGCATCAATTGTGCCATTTGATGATATAATTGATCTGAGATAAGTGAACGGCCTTACCACGCCAACAGCTCGGCCATTGATTGCAACAATTAAGGGTGATGCCAATGCGGTCTTTTCTATGGGCATGATCTTTGTTTTTTTCCAGTTGATTTGCAGCCCAACTCCGGAGGCGGTGAAGGAAAGCGTCTTGAGTGCAGATTTAAGTTGGTTGAGATTTTCGCTAAGGATGGCTACATTGTTGGCAGAGTCAACATCAGACAAAGTCCTCCCAGCATAACTTATGCCAAAAGGGTGGACACGGTGTGTCTTGTTCAAAATGTGGTGTTTTAAAGGCTTGTGCAGAAGTTAAAATTACCTTAAATCACACTTGCCAGCTACAGGATGATCCTGTAGTTACTGGTCAGTAATGATAGAGTGCTGACCAGTCAGGTGAGCCCCAAAGTAATAGCCTGGGCTTGTTGCACCATTTCTTGTCAACTGACGATTTGAATCACTTAATATTGACAGAATAGACTGAAATAAATTACTATTACTATCTTGCTAATTTTATGTTTACTTTTATGGTTTTGTATGTCTTTTTGGTAAATTTGTAGTTTGCATCAAAATTTAACTAGGATGAAAGTGACTACATCACTTGATGCTTTTTATGCTCTTTCATTATCCAATAATTGCCTCTGGGAAATATTACTTATTGATGCCTTATTGGCTGAATATAGCCCATAGGCTAGTAACCAAAACTCAAAAATAGGCCTATGCTTTAAAAAAAATGGCTAGTCAGAAAAGTTGCTTTTTGAAGGTAAATCAGGAATGGTCATTATTATGTTCATTAGTCTTAATGGTAAAATGTTTGTATTAAAACAAATTGGCAGATATTTTTAAAAAGAACCAAAAACCCCTTAAAAATGATGTCTGGCTTGCCCGTATGCCATTTTGAAGGTTTCAGGATCTTTTGAAAAATCCATGCAAATTTAATGTCAAAATAATATTTCACTCCTAAGACTATGGGCAATAACAATTACCATTCCTGACTCATTTGTAAATGGCAATGTTTCTCGGCAAACTAAATTTGTTTTAAATTCTTAGCTCTTATGGTCTGTTTTACCTTTTGGGGTCCCATTAAGGGGTCAAAATGTAATCTCCCCCAGAAGCAATTAGGCTATTGAATTGTAAAAAAGCATAAAAAAAGTATCAAGTGATGTATTGACTTTCATCCTAGCTAAAGTATACTGTTAATTATAAATTCACTGCTTCTTTTCTTGGCCCTAGATAATTAGACAACAAGGACAATATTTGGCAATCCTTCATCTGCAGAATTTATCTTAGCCATCTCAACCTTTCTCTCATTAAAGCCTTGGAAAGCTTATAGCTTAGAAACATAGCCTTAGATTGAACAGTCTATTTTTCGTATAGCTTACTGTTTGAGATACAGTCAGTCAGTTAACTATTTGTAGGTAAATTCTCTGGAAAACATCTAGCAAATCCTCCTCCATCTTTTGGAGTGCCCATGCCTCAGAACCATACTTGACTACTGTTGTCACTTTAGTTTCAAATATTTTAATCTTAGTTTGCAGACTTATCTTTCTATTCTTCTAAACCATTCTATCTTATTCTCTTACATAGCACTCATTACTTTAATGTATTTATCTGGTATACCATACAAGGAAAGGACCTTATTACATCATACTAAGTTATTTGCTTCCCACAGAAACCAAGCAAATGCCTTTATAGTACTCACTTTTATCACCTCCTAGCTCATTTGTCACAATATCAGCATCTAGGGCCTTATTGTTTTTCATTCTTTTAGCATTATCATTAATTCTTCCTTGCAAAAGCCTTCACATCTAAAGTGTCCCAAAATTTCATTTTTTATCTATACCTTTTCCTGTAACTCTTATCACAGTTTAGGACGATGTTAATTTGAGATTGTAAATAATTTCAAAAATCAATGGAAAAATAATACATCAGATTTTTCTGGTAAAATTTCTTTCTATTTCATTGTTTGAGTGTTGACTCATATAGGACAATGTTTTTGGCTTTGGGACTATTTTAATTGACTATTTTATGTTTCTTTTGCATCTCAACTAACCAACTTTGAAGGAAACATTATAAAGTTAGGAAAACTGCTTTAAAACATTTTAAAACTTACTTATACCATTCTTACAGGTTACTTTGCTTTACTCCCCCCCCATAATTAACACATATAGACCAAGGTGTAGGTAGTCATTATAATTTTAATAGTACAATTTTCTTTCTGCTACTTGTTTAGTATTTGCCTTAAATTAATAAGAAGAGAAGATTTAGCACTATGAGAAATACTATGAATGTATAGCCTATAATTTCAGCTATTGTATGTATTTCTTCATTGGAAGAGAGGTTAGGGGTAAGTAAAACAAAGCAACTCTTGCAATAGGTGTGTAAGAATTTAATAGTGTTTCCTTTAGAAGTGGCTATGCATCAGAATGGGATGATTTCAAGATAGCTAATATAAAACAGCAAATTTTTCTCTAAAGAGAAAATCTGGAGCCATACATTGTATAACCTATATTAAATTGTTCATGACAATGAGGAGGCTAGTGTTAACTAGTTTGTGTTTATTATATGTTTGAATTAGCCAGTCTGAGGACTGTTCCAAAGTTATGTGTATACAGGGAGCTTAAATTAGTCAACTTATTAGCAAATGTCAGGGCAATACATAGATGCAGTGTTAAACTAGCTATCTAGTGGGGAATTAAAATATCACCTATGTATATGAGCTGAGGATAAGGTCCTTTCAGTCCAAAATTATTCTTACATTATAATCCGCTTAGGTCAAGAACTTATAGATACAAGTTCATAGCCTTTTAGGAATAATATTTTTTGGCTACCATTTTGGTAATCCAATACAATCTTGCACACAGGTGTCCTCTTGGGATGACAACTTCATGTATATATATATATATATATATATATATATATATATATATATATATATATATATATATATATATATATATATACATTAATGTTGTTTTCTTTTTTTAACCAAAAATTACATTAGATTTAGTGTTTTATTTTTATTGAGGCTTTTAAAGAAGGAATTGGGTTTTGAGTGTTAAGTTGGTGTTTGCAGAGTACATAATTATTAACCTCAGTAGGGTTTTTTTTAACCCCTTCTTGGGTTAATATTATTTTTTTTTGTGGATTTGTTCAGCTCCATATCATGCTGTGACATTTGGAGGGGATTTGTTTATGTTAAGTTTTTTGTTGATTATTGATGTTAAAGTAAACAATTATTGCTCACTTTGAAATTAGACCCCATAAAATTCAAGACAAATCGGTATCAAATCTCGGTTGTCCCCTATTTCGTGAAAATTTATAACAAGTAATATTTTTTTTTTTACCAAACCACGCTTGGTATTATATTACCATAAAACCACATTCTCAAAACCTATACACTCCTATATATTAGCCTATACAAAGCTTATATATTCTGTAACAAGAATATATTTTTTATTTTGGTAAAAACTAAGCAGTAAACATACAAGAATTTTTTTATTGGACAGCTCAAAGTTTATCAACCTATTCCACATCAGGACAAGTGGATATTGAAGTATATGTGTCATGTAATATATGCATATATGTTACCGTGAATTTCCGAAATCTGGTTTATGTCGAGATTCACTGGTGAATATCCGAAATTCTCTTTTCTCTGCTTGGATTCAATTAGCTTTGTGAATCAGCTTTTTCCGTCTTATGCAAGCTTTGATGGTAAAAGTTAAAGTTAAGTTAGGTTAAATTAGGTTATAAAGCTCAGAAATGGGTTAATAACCTAATCAAACTTAACTTAATATAGCCTGTCACCATCAAACCTTGCATAAAACCGAAAAAGCTGAGCGGTAACGCTGACTAAATCCAAGGAGAAAAAAGGTATTTGGACATTCACTGGTGAATTCATTAACCAGATTTCAGACATTCACAGTAACATATACATAGGCTACATACGTCCTCTATTTATATTTGTTCACATTGCTTTTTTTTTTAAGACGAGCTTATCTAAATTAGCCTTGTGCTGGAATGTATATCTAAATAAACCTAAGTGAAAATCTTATCACACTAAAGATAATTTCACAACCCAGAAAAACAATAGCTGTGATTTGAAAGCGATAAAATTCAGCAAAAATTAATATCTTTGGCCGTGCAGAGGGTGGGCTCTAGCCCACCCTCAACCCTCTTTAGCCCGCCTTAGGCAACCTCACCCTCTTTAGCCCTATATATTAGCTTTAGATTGCTAAATAAATTGGATTTTGATTGTAATAGTTTTTAGATTTTCTGAAGGATTTTTCTACCGTAGCCCCTAGGGGCGCATCCAGGATCTTGTTCAAGGGGGGGGGGTACAAAAAACTATACACATTAAAAGTTCCTTATGTACTTTTTGTTACTTTTTTATGAGTTGGAATGTTTTTTACAGGGGAGCGGGGCTCCAACCTGGTACCCCCTCCCGCCCCTGGATGGGGTACAAAAAAAATACGAAACGTGTCAAAAAGTTGTTTACATGCTTTGTGTCACTTTTTTACGAATCGGAATTTTTCGGGGGGGGGGGGTTCAAACCCAGCACCTACTCCCCCCGATTATGGTTTTGTAATCTCCCCCACCCCCTTGGAACAAGCTCTGTTCTTTAAAAAGAACGTTAGCAGCTGTGATTTGGAACAGAAGCGAACGAAATATTCGCTCATATGCAAATTTCTTTCAGTGGGTGATTCATAGTTCACAAGAGGAATATCGTCTGAGTTCTACTCCACAGAAGAGAATCGTGGAACTTAAATCAGTATTAGTAAAAACAAGCTGAAGATCTCATTCTGAATCTGGATGATTTTTTTTTCTGGAATAATGCACTTTATCATGAAAAAAGGATGAACAGTTAGTTGTCTGGGTATGATTGAATGACAGTGTAGGGCTGTCTGGGTATGACTATATGACATCCTGGGTCTGATTTTGTGAACCCCTCTATATCATCTGTGCAAATTTTTGCACCGAGTGCTCGGTTAGATGCTAATTTGAGTTCGCGTTTAAGAGTCAGGAAGTGTGAAATTGCTATCTGCTCTTTAAAAGCACGGGATTTTGGCTATATATCTTTTTGGGTGGCTACATATCTATATACGATTTTGCGAAAACTTACTATCTGCGAAAAATTATTTAATCTATCACAATTTTGGGCCTTTGTAGTACATAATTAAGTTTATATCTTTAAATTGTAGTATCTGGGCAGAGCCTTTGCCGTACCCATTTTGTTTTCGGAGGGGGTTTTACTCAAAAAAAATTTTCGGGGAGGGGGGGGTTACACAAAAAAACCCTCAAAAAACGCATACAAAATTTGAGTCAAACAAACATTTCGAGGGGTTCACCCCCCCCCCCCCCGGGCACGGCCTTGGGCAGATCACACCGATCTCAGTTATATAATAGCCTCACAATTTCTCACCTATTTGCTCTTGTATACTGTCCGCATAAATATGAATAAAACACTCTAGTTCTTCTTTATGTTGACACTTTACATGAAACGAACGAGGCTTCGAGCAGTTTTAGTGGATCATTTATCAACTTATTGAGTTGAAAAAATTAATATTTTTCGGGAAATAGAGCAGTTTATCCGGCAATTTTTCTAGACAACATAAAAATTGCTTCTAAGAAGCAGCTGCAGAAGAGACAAGTTTTGAATGTGTGTCCTTTGTGTCCTGTGTGTCCTATGTATCCAGCTCATGAAAAATATTCCTTTTTGGTTACAATTCAGTTGGTGATTCGATTAATTTAGGTCTGCCAACTGGGTAATTTATCCACAGTATTGAAACTGGTCTCTACGATATTTTAATGAACTCGATAATTTGCGGAAAAAGGTTATCTTAAATTTCTAATTTTGTGTCTTCTTTCAGCTGATATATACAATTTACTTCCGAAACTAACATCGCCAGATGCTCAAGACCATTTTCATGCAGGCCGTGTAGATAAAAAGGACAAGGTTGACGTTAGACCAGATGTAAAAGGTAAGGCTTATGCTGATTTTCCTCCTCTAGTGTTTGTCGCCTTACCTTAGATGATTCTTGATGTCATTTGTCGGCTTAAAAGGATATATTAAGGCTTAAGCTCTTTTTCTCTCTATTGCTTGTCACCTCACGTCCTTTTTTCGTGGTGTTAATTGTCTGCTTAACGCCGTGTGCATGCTAATTGTTTCGATAAAAAAAACAAAAAAAAACAGGGTTGACACGAAACCCGATGTAAAAGGCAAGGCTTGTGCTCATTATCCCCTTCTACTGCTTTTCTACTCACGTCATTGTTTCATAATCTCATTTCTGTGCTCAAGAATATTTACATGCTAAGCGTTTACAGAAAAAACAGTGTTGTCATTAAACTAGAAGTACAAGGCTTAAGATTGTATTCTTCCTCAACTCTCAGTCCGCTTATGTAGTGGTATCGTAACGTCCCTTGTCTCCCTAGCAGGGTTGCCACCAGTAGAACGAAAGTGCTATCTTAGCACTATTTTATGATGTGTAGTACTGTAGCACGCGCTTAGGGCTGCTAAAATTAGCACGAAAATGCTATTTTAGCACTCTTACAGTCAATTTTTTTTTACTATAACACCGTAAATCGCTGTGTAGCACGCAAATTTGGGCAATTGTAGCACCATAGGAACTGACCGCGATGGCAACCCGGCTCTCTAAGACCATTTATATGCTTACTCTGTCGATAAAAAGGACAGGGTTAACAACCCTGATAGGGTTAATGAAACAGGATTTAAAAGGTAAGGCTTAAGACCATTTTCACCTGCTACTCTTTGTCTAACATAGTTGTTGCATAGTGAATTGATGCTCTGCTTGGCAATGAGGGGCCCAAGGTTCAATCCCCACCGCATCAAGGTTGGCTGATAAGCTTGCTACTTGCTCCTGTAAAAAAAACAACAACCAGTAACTGAAACGTCAATTTGACGCTCTATGCGCCAGCAATGGCTCCAGGAGGATCTTTTTCCTTTTTTACTCTGTCTGCCCGTTTCATTTTTTGTGACGTTATTTGTCTGCTCGAGGCCATTTATCCGAAAATTATATTGATAAAAAGTTTTCTGTTGTACGGCAGTGCCGAAATTCCCCAATTTTGATATTGATTTTGCCTCAATGTCTCAATTCCTCCATTTAAGAATTTCTTAAAACTCGATAAAGTACGTTTCTTTTTGTGGATGCCCTCCTCCTGTATTAAGGTTATGTTTTGTATTATACCTTTCCGCAGTAAAAGATATCTTCTTTTTTCAATCAAATGTCTGAGGCCCTCTCCAAAATAGAAAAATTACACTTAAATGCATTTTTTTTTTCAGGAGGGGGAGGAGAATTCATTTGGACATTCTGGTCTAAACGAAGGACAAACAGTTCCCTAATTTTCAAAGTATACATTTGATATTGAAGCTTAATTTTTGGTAAAAAAAAAAGAAAACAACATTAATGTTAAGAAACAAAGTAAATAATCGTGCTAACTCGCGTTTGTGAAGGTTCTGCTTAATAACAGTGGGGCTGAATAATGTCAGAGAAATAAAGAAAAAAGGATTTTTACTTCAATAAAAACTTTGAGAGCAGTTATGTTGACTAATGCCAAGGAAATTTACTTTTTTTAATATCAAGGGAATGTACTTTGTTTTATTTTAACTTGAAAAGATAATGAAAAGGAATGAAAAGAAAATTTAAAAGGTATTCTTCTACCTTTTCATTTGAAAAAAAAAAACTGTTAAGGTTAATGACAGTTACGTTGACTAATGTCATGGTTATTTTAAAAAGTTTTTTTTTTATCCTTTCACTACGAGAAAAAATAACGAAAAAAGCAACAGTTCGGCTTAAAAGAGTAATTTTGAGCATTTAAATAAAATTTAAAAGTTGAATTTTTTCCTTTTTACTTGAAAAAAAAAAAATCTTTTTACTTAATAATGCTACTATTGACTAATGTTCAGGAAATAAAACATTTCACTTTTTATAATCATGCTTATCAAATATTCGTCTCCTTTTAGGCTCCTGTAGGATTTTTGGTTTGCGCTGTTTAGCCCTCATCTTTATTCTTGCTCTTAATCACTGAATGGTCGAGGTGCATCCGACATGGTCTGCTATCTCTATGTGCTATCTTCTTCTTCTTCGGTTTAGGTTATGGACTTTTATACTATTTAGCCCGCTAAAAGGTTTTTAATCAGTAGATCCGTGGACTTGTTTGCTACTTCTATTATTTTCTATCATTAAGTAAAGTCTTCATTATTTTTTGCTCAGGTTATGGGCTTTTAAGTTGATGCTATTATCCTCTCTCTTTTGTTGAATTTTCATGGAACTTCCATTATCGGCTATTCTCGGATTTCTTATTCTTCTTTGGCTTAGGTCTTGGGCTTTTAGGTTGGTGCTATTTAGTCTTCCTTCAAAGATAGGTATTCTATCTTCAAGTAATTTCTTTTTATTTTCTCGTTTAGGCTTTGGACTTTCTGATTGATACTATTTAGCCCCTTTCTTTTTTCCTGGTGATGATCAGTGGATGCTGGAGTTGCATGCAGCTTCTACTATCTTCTCGGCTTGTGTTTTCTTCTCCTTCTTTGACTTAGATCGTGGGTTTTTAGGTTGGCACTATTTAATCCTCTACCTTTTTCTGTTATTAATCAGTGTATGGCGGAATTGTCTGTGGCCTTTACTGTCTTCGTGTACTATCTTCGGAGGAATCCTTTGCGAAACTTTGTCTTCCTTTAAAGAACATCCTGAGCAGGGTCGTATCCAGGATGCTTTTTTCTGGAGGGGGGAGGGTTTACAAAAGGATTTCTTCTAGGGAGCAACTTTAAAAAACGCATAAATTTTTTTTTATATTCATTTTGTTACGTTTTTACGATTCAGACAAATATTTCGTGGGGGGGGGTTCAAACCCCCTGACTCCTCCCCCCTTTGGATAAGGCCTTGATTTTGGGGTGAGTGGCTGACCTTTTATGATTTGGGTTTATTGTTTTGAATTATTCTATCTATTATTTTATTGCACGTTGTTAGCTTTTTAATTCTTCTAATTTTTTCTTTAGTTCCTTTGGCATCCACGTTGTTCGTTTTTGTCTTTTCATTTATTTTATTCTCTTTTTTCTGGTCTAAGTCGTTCCCATTTTCGCTCGGAAAATGTGAACTTGGTTTTTAAAGACTATCTCAAATATTGCCGAGAAGGGAAGCAGTTGCCTTCTCGAAATATCTGTTTTGTTGCAGCCTTTATTTTCGTTGGCCTTATAAAACCTGAATTTTCGTTTTTCTTCTCTTTGGCTTTTTATGATTGAATAATTTTTCTCGTTTATATTATCTATAACCAGCCATGCTTTAAGATGATAAAAAAGAAGCTGTTGGCCGAAAATCATGACGCCTAACTTTCATACCACAGTACATTTTAATTCTAAGGACTAGACAGGCTTAGCGTTTTAATAGTATATACGTGCACGCGCGAGTGATATACACAGTTTGTCATAAAAAAGGTAGCGTCTATTTGCAAATATTTTAGATTTTTAGAACTAGAATGCTTAAAGAAAAAGTTTTGTCAGACCGGTCAGCAACGAGCGCACTAAGTGAGATTCGATCAGCTTAAACTTCAATAGCAAGTAGTCAGTTTATTTGCAGTCAAAGATTCAGTGTTAATAATACTACTTTTATTGAATAAAACACATGGAATCCGCCTTACTGTCAAAATAGTCCACTGTAATAAAAAGAAAAAAGTCCAATAATATAAAAAATCGAAAAAATGCAGTAAAAACTAGCTCAAAGATGTGATTAAACAAACAGAATGACCAATTCATCCATTTACTTTTTGGGAAAACTGTCACTTGAACAGATTGGTAGAAAAAAAAGAAAAATAAACATCTTCTGTCATACTCCACTCTCATCAAGTAATTATACAGTGACTTAAAATTCAGAACCTATAATTCGGTATCATAAAAAAAAAATTTTGGACTAAATTTGGAAAAATATATTGTGTTGTCATTCGCCAGATTTATTCTCGAAACTTGACTTTGTCAAGCAAACTGATGAACAAGCAAATTGACTTTGTTCTTTTCATTTCCCCAAACAAATATCATCGGATTGCTGTATGTTCAAATCTCTATTTATTAGAATTACTATGACAGTTTTAAAGGGTTTTTTTGGTCAAAAAACATCACAAAATCGTTGATCGTCAAAATATCAACAAAAAGCCTAGAACATATTCCCCTCGGTAAGGTTTATCCAGTTTAAATGTTTGTGTTTCTCATATTGTTGGCTTCTCTCCCAGGGTCATCCATTTGATATTCTTGCATTGAGAAAGTGTTTTCTCACCTCTTTTGAATGACTGCTCCCTTGTGACATGGCTTTACCCTTGTTTGGAAACAAAAAAGACTCCTGTAAACACCTAACTAAAAAATAATTCCAGAAAGCTGTGTTTATAAAGAAGTTTTTCCGGCTAGAAAGACGAATTCTTTAACGCTTGACTTACTTAGGCTCCTGCTGCATAGTATGTGGCGTAGAGAGCATAGCAACTTTGCTCATCCAGGTGGACCGATCTGCTGCTATGAGGGAGGGACTCGATAGCAGCAATGTCGGCGATGTTGAGGAACTTCTTAATACTGTCCTGCTATCTGTTCCGAGGTCTACCCCTCGTGTCTAACCAACCACGGGGTATGGGGTCAATCGAAGGAGATACCCAAACCGTCTGAGAGTTCGCTGTGTAATTTTGTGTTAAGAATGGCCCAGAAACAAAGTGAACCGAATATTCGCTTCTTCTTCATTGGATTGTTATGGAGAAACTTTCGCATAATCTCATCACCAGAATCAAATTCTCGGTAAATAGGGTTCTGGACCAGTCAGTACGGTTTTTGTTCTTCATCTGACTTTTTCCGTATCTACATCTCCAAGGCGAAATTTGACTCAGGCAAAGTGATCTTTTATGATAAGACGTTGCTGACACAAGGATTCAAAGAGGCACAGGGATTGAGAGGGCATTTTTTGTGCCTCGGTTCTAATTTGTAACCGATAAAATATATAGAAACCGCCAATTTAATTTTTTTTTTTTTACTATTATTGGAACATTTAGTAATTTCCGAAGTCGAAGAGTTGTCTCGTGCATTCCGAATCTTGCTTTTTGATAAATATGTTATTTTTTCCCTGGTTTGGGAAAGCGTTATATTTAGCTCGTTATAAAAAAGTATAGACTGCCTCACAATAACCTTGAAGATAACAAGGATTTTCTAGTTGATTTGTATAGTTCAAATGTTCGCTTTTCATTCACGGTTTTCTTCTCTCCCAGGGTCATCCTTTTCTTGTTTCCTGTTGAGAAAGTATTTCTTCCCTCTCTTGAATGGCCGCTGACTTATGATATGAGATTACCCTAGTTAGAAGACTAAAAAGGAAAGACTTCTGTTTATGCCTATCTTTAAAAAAAAGTCAATATTGATTTTTTTTTTTCCAGTAGACAAAACAGAAAGCTTTATTAGTTTTGAAGAAAAGCCCTGCTACCCGGAAAGATGAATTCCTCTGCTCTTTTTCGTCGGGGTACATGATATCCAGCTGCCGAAATGAAGTTTTACTCTGACTGTAAAAGCGAAATCTGTTTCTTTGCATTGGTTAATTGGATATTTACACAACTCTATATATTTTCAAAGACTAGACAAACCTGCGAATTTCATTTTTAATGAAACAGATCTTCATATGCAGTTACGCACTTTTGATGGTACCAAATTAAAGAAAAAAAAGCGCCAAACAACTTAAGAAGTTGTTGTTTTCCTTTGATGGTGTAGTTCTTTTGGGAATAAAGAGATTGGTAACGTTTGCGTTTTCTGGAATTCTGGACGATAAGCGTTATCAAATTTAGCTAATTAATTTGGCCTATTTATTTTTACAGTTCAACATAGCAACACTGGCAAAACATGGCACTGCGCTAAAAACTTCATAATTTCGAAAAAAAACTTAGAAAGTGGTACATACAAATGAATTGATTGAATTAATCAAAGTCAATCCAATAATTTTTGGTGGCTTTGGTACCTAAGATTACTTAGGATGTTTGTCATTTTCTAATTGTTTACTGTCTCTCTCAACCATACTTTTTATATTCTTTTGTTTAGAAAGTGTTTATCTACTCTCTTGAATTGCTGGTCAATTTTGATGCGATATTTCTGCTGTCAGGGGTTAAAGGAGACGTATGAATCTAAGGGTGATGTTTTATTTGCCTTAGATCCAGTTCGCAACTTGTAAAATACTCAGAAATCGTGGTATTTTATATTTTTCCTAAATATTTGCATATTTGATAAATTAAAAAAAGAAGAAACTGAAGCTACAGTAAAAGTGCTACATAACACAGCGATGCTTGATCCTTCTCCCCCCCCCCCTGTCTCTTCGATGCTTCCAGTTTTCTTTAAATCCTCCCCTAAGGCCTCTTCACATATTACTTGAGGGAATGACCATCTTCTTCAACCCAATAGTTTCTCCTAAAATTCTTGGAGTGTTATCTTTTTATTGATGTTTTGAAATCATTGTTTTGTCGTTTTTAGTTTAAACCAAGAATATTATTTATCTAATATTAGTTCCTTTTTTCTTGATAAAATTAATTTTTTTTTTCATATTAAAGTAATTAGCGATGCTAGAATCTGAGGCTGACAGAAATCACTGAAGTATGAGAGTAACTGCCGCTAGCTCCAATTATGTTTCTTTTCTTTTCGACCTGGGTGAAGTTAGTTTTAAATTTCCAGTCTTGACCAAGTTTTGATAATAACAAAAAAAGAGAAACAAAATAAATATTTTATATCTGTGTTTGCGAACTATTATATCCTGTCTAGTTTACTAATTCTTGGGTTTCTGGAATTATGAAAATTAATGTTTATTGCTTTATGTCTTTTTTATTATAATTAATTTATTTACTCATAGATGTCCATGCCGGTAGAAATCCTGTCTGGCGACGAGTCAAGCTCAAGCTAGAAGGAAGAGAAACTGATCTAGAAAACCTCTAACTATCAAAGAGCAGGTTAGCTATTAGTTTTAATATATTTTATAGATTTTAATGTTTAGTATTTATATTAATACTTTATTTAAAAAACTAAAAGAAAGTAAACCTTGCCTGAAAATCAGGAACGGTAAGCAGGAGTTAAAAACTAAGAAAAATTTATCAAAATTCTGATTTCGAATGGGACACGCCTCTTCAACATATTTAGCTTCATGGATGAGCCAGTGCTAAGTACTTGGCCCAGTTATGAAAAAACTATAAGTTTTTCCAAAGTATGAAAAATGCTATTTTTTGGATGTGGATTTTTAATTTTGCTTGGATACCCGTTCCTTTTCATGGTCTTTTTCCTTGTTTCCTGAAAATTCGGTCCTATCAAATCTCGTCCTTTTTCATATAGGTGACTATTCATCACTTTTTCTAGAGGGGTGCTTTATTTACACCAACATTGTGGGGGGTCTTCCCTTCTCCTCTACTACGCTTGGAGGCAGAGAGAGAGTGGAGCTTAACCCCCGCCCCCCTCCCTTCTAAAAAATCCAATCAGAAATAGTAACTTCTTACTATACGGGTTTAAAAGAACAATAATTTTCAAGCTGTGTGAATTTTCAGAGCTTCGAAAAGGTCCTGACACCGCTATTACATAATTTGACCTCAAATCGAAGCAAAAAGTGTTCCGTTGAAACTGCCGTTGACGAAAACCTTTGAAATGGACTTATGGCTCCCCTCCTTGAAAAACTAAAACAATTGCTTTTTTACATGTATAGCACTGCTGTGGATCCTTTTTCCCCGGTTCTAGGCTACTGAAAAATTATAGGCTTGTAGGCTATGGAGACGGTTAAGGGCTCATTGAAGAGCTAATGCTTATACCTTTGTGTGTTTTTTTTTTACTTCGATAGTGCCAGAGTAGTGCCATATGGCACAAAAATTGCTTTTTTGTGCCTGGTGTCACTCCTCTTTTCAGATGCATATAAGCTGGAGGATATCAAAAATTCTATTTTCAAAAAATCTAATCTTATCATTCCTTCAGTAGTAGCTAGAGCAAAGTAAAGACCTGCGTATAGGAGCTGAAATTTCAAGAAAAATAATTTTAGCTTTCTGGTGACAAATATTTTCCTAGTGACCCTGTTTTGAAAATATTAATTTTTCTTCAGAGTTAACTCAACGAATTTTTGAAAATTTCTGAAATGAATATGAAATCCCTAAAAAACAAAAAAAAACTTTAGCTAGAAATAAAAATATACTCTTGAGATCGACATTTTCGAAACCCCTTAACCGGAGTTTTAAAGACCCCCCTCCCCCCGTTTTATAAATTGAGGAAAGTTATATTTTCGAATGGGAGTCCTAATGTGTCTCACTTTGTTTCTTTTTTCATAAGCGGTGGGTATAAAATATAGAATATATATAATGCTTCCTTTAATCAAGAAAAAACGGGATTTAATTTCAGCAAAGCAGTGAAACAAAAATAAATAAAAACAAAACAACACTCAAATTAAAAAAAATTCCGAATATTTCTGACACACGTCCGGGATCCTTTCTCAACGGGGAAAAAACGAAAACAACAAAAAAAAAATAGTTTTAAAGAAATAACACACAAACAAAAATACACGACAACTAAACACACGAGGAAGAAAAAAAAAGATAAATAAATCAATAAGAACAACTCACATTATAAACAAACTTCCAGCACTGGCGTTATAGCAGAAGAACGAAAACAAGGCAAATATCTATAGTGAAACCATGGGTCACATGGTTAATAATTAATTATAATATTCCCATTTATACACTGAATGTTAAGAGGAGAGTGACCCATGGTTTCACTATAGACATTCGCTTTGGTTTTGTTCTTGTGTTATAACGTCAGTGCGGGAAGTTTGTTTATAATGTAGAAGTTTGTTTATAATGTAAGTTGTTCTTATTTATTTATATATTTTTTTTCTTTTTTTTTCTTCGTGTGTTTAGTTGTCGCGTATTTTTCTATGTGTGTTTTTTTTTTTAAACTAATTTATTTATTTTTTCGTTTTTTTTACGTTGAGGAATGCTCCCGGACGTGGGGCCGAAATATTCAGAATATTTTTTAATTACAGTGCTGTTTTGTTTTTATTTATTTTTGTTTCACTGCTTTGCTGAAATTAAAACTCGTTTGTTCTTGCTTAATTTTTCGTAAATAGAAAAGTAGTATAGTTTAAGAAATCATTTATATCGTTAAGTAGCGACATAGATCGCGCCACAGCAAAGTGCCGTTTATTGCCATTTTGTTCCGCAAAAGTTACTGGAATATCCTAAACACAAAACATACTGGAAACTAAGCTTGATTGAGTTTTCTTAGGAAA